>NW_027441499.1:0-277000 GCF_964195595.1 Calonectris borealis | reverse complement strand
AGTGCGACTTCTGGCCTCATGTTCTTTGCTTCCACTTCATTTTGATTGTTTGGGCTCGTTTTTAGGTCGTGAAAGTGCATTTGCGGTAGAATTACGGTGACTTCCGTGTTTGCTGGAGGACTTCCGGTGTAGTTGGAGGACTTCCAGACTACAGAGACGAACTTCCGGTATTGTGCTCTATGGTCCGGAAGTCCTTCTCTATGGTCCGGCAGTCCTCCGGCTGTACTCTATGGTCCGGAAGTCCTTCTCTATGGTCCGGCAGTCCTCCAGCTCTACTCTATGGTCCGGAAGTCCGTCTCTATGGTCCGGCAGTCCTCCGGCTGTGCTCTATGGTCCGGAAGTCCGTCTCTATGGTCCGGCAGTCCTCCGGCTGTACTCTATGGTCCGGAAGCCCGTCTCTATGGTCCGGCAGTCCTCCGGCTGTACTCTATGGTTCTAACGGTTCTCTCTGTGGTCCAGACGTCCTCCAGCTGTGTGCAGTGGTAGCTTTTTTTATTCCCCAGAATGTGCATTCAATTTGTGTGCCTTTTTGTGTTGTGGGGGAAAAAAATTTTGCATCTTCTTTGTATAATTTGCTGCTTATTTTGCATGGTAACTAATTAATTAGTATTCTTAGAGGGAGTAAGGAATGCTTACTGTAGTCTTGGGGCTTTTTTGATTATTCAAATCAGAGATTACTCCCACTTGGAATACTAGTAATGTGTAGTCATGGTATAAGAAACAATTAAAAATAATAAATCTGGTGCAACAGTAGAAAATGGCACACACCCTGGGAGTAATTTTTTTAAAATACTATTATTTTGCAATCTATTTGTGTTAGTTACTCCCAGGAAGCATGCCATTTTCTACTGCTACTATTTACATTTTAAATAGCAAACACACACAAAAAAAAAAAAAAACACCACAAAAGCCCAAACACCAAGACTGATGTGCACAAAAAAAAAAACCCCACAACCGCCAAAGACCAAGACTGACACGCACAAAAAAACCAAAACCCCCAAAGACCAAGACCAATGCATGCAAAAAAACCCACACCCACACAACCCCCCAACGCCAATACAGAAAATTCCCTCCTCCAACCCCACAGGAAACTCAAAAAAAACACCACACCAAGACACAAACAGAGAGAGACAACAAAATCAAAGACCAAAACAAAGCAAAACAACATCAATGACAAAAACCAGAGAGACAACATCAAAAGACACCAGACAGACACACAAAAAAAACCCCTACAGACAGAGAAAAAAAAAACCACCAGAGACAAACACAGACATTAAAAAAACACAGGAGACGCAAAACAGATCAAAGAAAATTTTATTTAAACTTTATTGCAAAATCATTTTCTTTTAAGATACCTTAGAACCCTATTAAGGAGTGGTTTAACTACCATAATTAGCTCTTTCTGCAATTAAGGTAATTGAACACAGCCATATTACCATTCCATCTTTACTGCCTAGTTTGATATTTTCCTTATGATACTACTCAGATACAATTCATGCCTGCTAGTGTCTTACTAAGATCAGTGTTTCAATTGGACATCATTTATGCCCAAGTAGTATTCTACATTTCTTTAAAACTACTCAAAGTAATTAAAAAACTTTACACAATTACTAATAGTTTAAATATACTTAGGAGCCAGTAATGCACATGCTTTCTTTTAACCTGTCAATAGCTACATTTATCTATAGGTATTGACAACTCTCCCTCTAATGACTAATTCTCATTTAAATTATCACATACAAACATTATTGCCATAATAGTCCTCAAGCAAGAGCTGTCAATGCCTGTAACAATTCCCCACCACCACCACCACCACCACCCTCCAATTGGCAATTTTGGTTAATAGGTACTTTCATTTGTTATTTCAGTTTTTACTGTGATTCCAATAGGGATACATTACTGCCTGTATTTTGTTTTTATAATTTTCAATTTAAAATTGGTCCATTGCTAATTCCAGTAGATTTTCCCATATTATTTTTTACATTTCAATTCTACAATATACTTGTACTACAGAGACAAAAATTACTCTCAGGTTGATCAAATACTTGCTACAATTACATTTATTCACTTCTCACTCTTTGAAATTCACTCTTTGAAATGCATTTGACCTCTAAAAATTCATCATTACTTTACAGTCGGCGCAAGTATTTAGTGCCTGTGATTCTATACCTAGTAGTCTTTTCCACGTTTCTCCCTCCCATTACATTCTCAGTCTATTGCTTTACATATCTGTTTGCCTCTTCGAGGCGACATCGTCTCCACAATTGGGATTCCTAGGCAGAAAGTGACCGAGCTCCGCTCATCTCAATGGGCCCCCTACTTCTGTGCTTGCGCACAAAAATAAAAAAAAAAAAATCATAAAGTGTCATTACATCAGAAACTACAAAGCCCCTCAAAAGAATTTACAATCCTAACCGTAAACAATAAAGTTTAGCCCACCTGCTTCACAAGCTGGTCCTCTTCAACACTGACAACCTGCTCCAAATTCCCCACACCCTTCAACTGCAAGATCATCAATCATCTTCCCATGACCATTCGCTACACAACATACCTCCCTGCAATGACAGGCAAATGCCACATTCCAGGACAGCGCTCCCCAGGAATGGTGTTCCCAGAGGCCTTGAAAAAACCACCCTCTCTGCAAAAACTTCAGCCCGAGCCCAACCTCCACCCAAACATTGGCAATCAACTCCCTTACAGAGTTGCTGGGACCGGGGCAGGGGGGGAACACAACACACACACCCAACATACACACCCCTAGACGGGGGGGCAGGAGGGGTGGTGTGGAAATCCCTTGTCTAGGTTTTAATATAATTTTTTTTGTAACTCTCTGAACACAAAAAAACCACTCAACTCCACACACAACCTGCAAAGAAACATAAAAAAACACCACATAATGAAACAAGGTTATATACATTCAAAACACACCGCTCATTCAGCTACCACACAAGCTACCCCTCACTCTTGCCGATCCATTCTGCGACCAGCCTGCCACAATGGGACATCACCCCGTGTCTGCGCCGCTCCCCAGGAACAGCATTCCCAGAGGCCTCAAAAATCACCCTGCCTGCAAAAACCCCGGCCCAAGCCTGACATCTGCCCAGACATTGGCGATGAACGTCACCTTGCAGAGCGGCCGGGACCAGGGGAAAAAAAAACCCAGCTGGGGGGGGGGGGGGGGAAAGAAAAATCCCCCAGCCAGGGTTTTTTTTTTATTATAATTTAAAAAAAAAAATACTACTCTCAACATTAAATACAACCTGCGATAAAATACTTCACACATACAAGATTAGGCACATTGAAAAACTAACACTCATTCAACAACCACTTGCTTCACCCCTCACTCAAAACACCATTGTTTCACCACCCACCTGCCACGATGGCATATTGCCCCCATTCTAGACCCATCCCCGGAACTGTCTCGCCACACACTTCAAAGCAACGTTGCCGTTCCATACAACTCCAAAGTTTCAGCCTTCTTAACAGCAAGCCGAGGAAGACGCTTCGCTACATTCACCGGGCCTGCTCCTTCTTCACTTCAATTTGGACGCTCTGGCAAGATGCGCTCGAGAATTTTCTCCACGGATCCAAATCACCCTGGGGCACCTGCAAAAAACTACAAAAGGGACTGTACACCCTGCTTAGCAATACCTACTGGCTATACAAAAAAACATCCCAGACAACCTCCATCCAAACAGCCTGTGCTAATCAAAGCATGTAAAGCAAGTCACCTGGATGCTGACCGATAGCTTGACATGACTAAAAGCCTGTCTTGTTTTGCATATGCCTTCTAACTGCAGATGGAAAAAAAACCACACCAGATATTAAGCCCTACATAGACAAGTTAAGGCAAGTTCAAGATACAGTCCACTCGACTACCTTGCAAACTGCCACTCCCAAGAGGCCAGAGTGCAGCCTCTAGCACCCACAAAACACAACGAAAGTAACTGTGGCCGCTCTCTAGAGCTACTTGCCCAGAGATGGACTGTACAGTCTTTGCCTAAAGAATCTGGCCAGATCAACATATAACCATATCACCATAAAGCTATAATATATTTATTATTGCTACGCTCCCAGGCAGCGCAGCTCCAACCCTGACACACAGACAGAGACTGCACGCAGACGCCACAATGTGACCGTGAGACACGAGAAGACCGCAAGCGAGAATGACTGCCGTAGGGAAGATGCCTCCAGCACAGAAGCCCTAAGGTGCCACAATGGCACAAATGCTCTATAGCGCCCCAGGAAAGAGAGTCAACTGCCACAGCCCATGAGAGAAAACTACCATCAAACCCAGAACGATGGATGCACGAGAAGCTGGGCTTTAAGACCGTTAAGGACACGGGGGTGAAACCTCTAAAGACAACTGTGGAAACAGAACTCCTGAGAGCAGAGCTGCTGGCACCACCTGGCTCACCGCCGCAAGAGATACCCCTCAGAAACATCTATGATGCAATGCTGACCAGGCATGTCCATGCTTGAAGCTACAACGGCAAGATAAGAAGGGCTCAACAGGCACTATGCTGATGAGACAATGCATTTGAGACCCTCGGGAGGGCTACCGAGGCGCCTGCTGATCTTAAAGAGCTATAGAGACATCAAGGCCTGAGAAAACTACGGTAGAAGACACAGAAGAGAGTCCTCAGAAACTACACAACACCACAGACGCAGGCTGGAACTGCCAAGCCCGGCACACACCAGCATCGTGCTGAAGAATAACCCGCTCCCTTTACACCTTCCAAAAAGGGACTGTTGCTGGACAGTTCTCTCCCCTACGCTAACTTCATAACTTCTTCCCGCAATTCCCAACCTTGTTCCCTCCCCAGCCCTGGTCCCTCAACTTAGTTTTCAGAGGGCCAGGGATCTCAATCCATCTTAAAAAAAAAAAAAAGAAAACAAACCCAAAACAGTAACTAGGATGTTGCTGCACTCACCTGGTTCCTCTTTATATGCAAAAAAAAAAACACACCCACACCAAAAAAAAACCCACCAAACCACAAGAGTACTAGTATTCAGCATCACACTAGCCTCCTCCTCAAAAGCACCATAGTGCTCTGCTTACCTGCTCCACACTAATTCCAAAGTCAGATGCTGCAACTGTCACTCGTCGCACCCAAGATGTCAAGAGACACAAAGTTACCGTTGCGCTTGGGCGAAGTCACCAGCCCCACGCTCCTCCTCGCCAGCACAGCTCCCGCAAAACCAAAAGGTAAATGGTTAACCGAGATGCCATGTCATACTTGCTTATTAAATGGTGACCCGGCCGACAACCTCCTCACCTTCTCCGACCGCTTCTCAGTGGGCAGCTATGCCCCTCTGAGGCTACCTGCGGCATGTGGAAAAACCCAAACTAAAAGCACAGCCTGCCTGCAGCAATTCTCATCTTCCCCACCTTTACCTTGGCCTTTACCTGCACACCCAGCCCCCATCATTTGGGGCTGCCATGTTGAAGCTTGTGTACCACCTGTAAAGCCCAAACAGCAGGTAAAGCTTATAACTTCACCGACAATACACACCTGAAAAGTAACTGCTACTTCAGCCCACGAGTCATTGCTCAACTTGCCTGAGTCAACTCCCACGCCCATATCCCACTTGCCTCATTGCTTTGCATCTTCGGGAAAAAAAAACCACAACATTATGCAGTCATACAACCAACAAGACTCACCTTCCCTCCAACACCAAAGGCTGACGCGCTTTAATCACAGAATCACAGAATACCAAGTTGCAAGGGACCTCAAGGATCATCCGGTCCAGCCTTTCTTGGCAAAAGCACGGTCTAGACGAGATAGCCCAGCACCCCGTCTGGCCAAATCTTACAAGTGTCCGATGTTGGGGAATCTGCCGCTTCCCTGGGGAGATTATCCCAATGGCTGATTGTTCTCATTGTGAAAAGTTTTCCTCTTGTGTCCAATCGGAATCTCCTCAAGAGTAACTTGTACCCATTACCACTCATCTTTTCCATATGACTCCTTGTAAAAGGGGAGTCTCCATCATCTCTGTAACCACGATTTACCTACCGGAACATGGTGATGAGGTCTCCCCTAAGCCTTCTTTTCTCAAGACTACACACAATTCTCTCAGCCTTTCCTCATGTATCAGGGTTCCCAGTCTTTTGATCATATTTGTGGCCCTTCTCTGGACCCTCTCCAGCCTGTTCACATCTTTTTTTGTATAATGGGGACCAACACCACACACAGTATTCCAGGTGTGACCTGGTGAGCGCCGAGTAGAGGGGGATGATGACTTCTATCTCTCTGCTGGTGATGCCCTTGTTGATGCAATCCAGCATCATCTTGGCCTTCTTTGCTGCAGCAGCACACCGTTTGCTCAGATTTAGCTTGTTCTCCACCGGGACCCCCGGGTCCCTTTCCACAGCTGCTCCCCAGCTGGATAGTTCCCAGCCTGTACCGCACTCCTGGATATGCTTTCCTAGGTGCAAGACCTAACTTTTGACTTTGTTGAACTTCATAAGGTTCTCATTAGACCATTCTTCCAGCCTATCCAAGTCTTCCTGCAGAGTGGCTCTCCGCTCCAAAGCGTTCGCTTGCCCACTCAGTTTGGTATCATCATCAAGCTTCATCAGGGTACGCTCGATCCCATCATCCACATCACTTATGAAGATATTTACCAGTGTTGGGCCCAATATCGATCCCTGGGGGATCCCGCTTGTGACAGGTTGCCAGTTTGAAAAGGAGCTATTTACTACCACCCTCTGGGGGTTGCCTGTCAGCAAGTTCCCCACCCACCAAACAGACCGCTTGTCTAGACTGTAACACATCACTTTCTCTAGGAGGCTGTGGGAAACCATATCAAAAGCCTTGGAGAAATCCAGGACCATGTCCACCGCTCGCCCCACATCAACCAAGCAGGTCACTTTGTCATAGAAGGCAATCAGGTTTGTCAAGCATGATCTGCCCTTGGTGAATCCATGCTGGCTTTTCCCAATCATGTGCTTCATTGGACTTGTGGTACCACACAGGAGGATTCAATCCACAGCTTTCCCAGGGACTGAAGTATGACTGATGGGCTTACAATTTCCTGGATCCTCCTTTATGCCCTTCATGTAGATGGCGTGACATTAGCCTTCTTCCAGTCTTCTGGGACATCACCCAATCTCCGCAACTTCTCTAAGATTATGGAAAGCAGCCTTACCACAACCTTCTTACGGTGCTACACTCGCCTCCTGTGTCACTCTTTGGTGTATGGCTCCTTCCTAGGTATCTGCAAAAACAATAATATCAAACAAGTCACCCGGTTGCAGAGCAATAGCTTAACAATTCCAAAAGTCTTGTTTCCATTTAAGAATCAATCTGCTTCACTACCCCTGAACAGCCCCTCCCACACGGCTCGGCTCATCCCCATAAAACACCATTGCAAGAGCTGTCCACACAGCCTGCCAACAGCTACTGAGTCCGAGATGACTGTACAACCGTTGCCTCGACGGTCTAGGCATATCAACATATTAACCATAGACTCTTATGGCTATTCCACCTCCCCCTGACTCTACACTCCCAGGCAGGGCTGCTCCAAGCCACACACACATGCACAGACCAACACTATACAGAACACTACAAACAATGCGCCTCAAAGAGGAGAGAAAACTCTCGGCAAGAAGAATGACACCTAAACGGAAGACGCCGTCGGGCAAGAAGACCTGCAGGGCTGTGACATGACGAGGCTCTATGGCAACACCAGAGAAAGAGTAGAACGTCATGACCCATGACAAGAAGCTGCTTTCAAAACTGAGAAGATGTATGCGCAAGAAGCCTGGCCTCTAGACCTAAGAGCGTAAGGATGCAGGGAAACAATCCCAGTCTGCAAAAACAGATGTCTAGAGAGCAGAGCTGCTCACGCAGCCGGGAAGGCTGCCGCAAAAGAGGACCGTCGAGAAACTTCGAGACACGAGACCGATCCACGCTTTCAGCTTGTAACGCAAGAAAAAAAGCGCCCTATTGGCCCTATGCCAATGAGTACAGGCGTTCAAGATCCTAGGGATGGCGCCTGAGGCATGTGCTGTGCTCCTCGAGCGCAAAGAGGACATCGAGACTCAAGGAAGGCCTAGGACACAGAAGACAGACCACACAAACTGCACAACAACAGACACAGGCTGGAACTGCCCTGCCCGGCTCATACTAACATCATGCTGATAAGTAACCTGCTCCCTTTAACTGCCCAAGAGGGACTGTCCCTGGACAGTCCCCTGCCCTACACTGTCTTTAAAACCCCTTCATACAATTGCCAACCCGGTCCCCTCCCTCCCTCGACCGATCTCCAGCACCAGTGCCTCAACTTAGCTTTCAGAGGACCGGGAGTCTGAATCCATCCTCTACAGGAAAAACCACAATCAGCCCACTGGGTTAATCCTGCAGTCGCCAGGTTCCTCTTCATCACCTGCAAAAAACAAACACCAATGCATGCACAACAGTGCCGCCAGTCAGCGTCACATCCGTCAACATGGACCTTTCCCACAACATCCTCCACCTCAGACACACCATTGCATTCCACTCACCTGCTCCACGTCGATTCCAGAGGCGGACGCTGCAGCTGTCATCGCTTGTGATGCCTAGGATACCAAGAGACACAAAGTTATCATTGCACTTGCCAGAAACCCCCAGCCCCATACTCCTCCTCTCTACTACCCAGCTCACCTCAAATGCTCATCCAATTCCAAAGGCAGCCCGCACGGCACCTGCAAAACCACAGAGAAACACTTCAGTTGCCATGTAACACTTTGCTATTAGACGCCAACCCGGCCCACAATCGCCTCACCTTCTCGGACCCCTTCGTCAGCATGCGGCAGAGGCACCCCTTTGAGCCTGCGTGCGACACCTGCAAAAAACCCAAGCGTAAAGGCACGTGCTGAGATACTGCCTGAAACTGCAGCCTGCCCACAGTGATTCCTATCTCCCTCTCCTTTACCTTGGCCGCTCAGCTGAGCGGCCTCCATCAGCTTGGGTTGCCACATTGAAGCTTGCGCACCACCTGTAAGACACAAACAACAAGGCTTGCTTATAACTTCACCAGCAATACAACACCTGAAACATAACCGCTACTTCAGCCCACCAATCACCGGTCACCTTGCCCGAGTCAGCTCCGGTGCCCATATCCCACATTGCTCTTTGCTTTACACCTTCAAATTAAAAGAAAAATAGAAATACCATAATGTAGTCGTATAGCCACCAGTCACATCTTCCCTCTAATACCACCCACCAACCCACCTTCTTCTAGTGCTCCGCTCGCCTCTTGACCATCGCCCTGCACTGCTCATCCCTCTGCATCTGCAAAAACAATATTGAATGAGTCAGCCGGATGCAGAGCAATAGTTTAATAATTCCAGAGGACTTATTTCCGTGTAGGAATACTATCTAGAATCTAACTATACATCCTATCATTAAACAAAATTTAGAAGTCAAACATTTAGCCCTACACATACAAGCCTTAACACCTTTGAGACTCAATTTCCTTCACTACCCCTGAACAGCCCCTCCCACACGGCTCGGCTCATCCCCATAAAACACCATTGCAAGAGCTGTCCACACAGCCTGCCAACAGCTACTGAGTCCGAGATGACTGTACAACCGTTGCCTCGACGGTCTAGGCATATCAACATATTAGCCATAGACTTTTATGGCTATTCCACCTATCCCTGACTCTACACCCTCGGGCAGGGCAGCTCCAAGCCACACACACATGCACAGACCAACACTACATGGAACCCTGTTGGAGAAAGTTAGCCAGACTAGGCCGCGGTGGGAAAATTCTGAGTCATGCTGACAAGGGAGAAAAGAAAGTCATGCTGACCTTGCTCTGTGCAGATAAGCAACTTTGAGAAAGTACAGTATAAGAAAAACAGGATGGAACCCGGACCACGTAGCAGTAACCGAAAGTAGGAGGAATATGATAATGTAATTTTTAGAGCTAAGCCAATGATTGTGAGACAAGTACGCATAAGGTAGAACTTAGTGTATAAATATGGGTAGGGTTTTACAATAAAGTTGAAGCTGGCCTTATCACTCACATTGAGTCGACTGCCTGCCTTCCCTCGCTCGTCGCAAGTGGCGCCCGAACAGGGACCCCCCATCCCTGTTTTCCACCGGACAGCGAGATCGGAGAAGCACTGGTAGCAGCGACCAGGGAGCAGAAGATCAGTAGACGCTGTCGCGGCGTGCCTGATCCGTGCTTGAACCCAGGATGATTAAAAGGGGTTCGCCGTCCGATAGAAGGCTACCCGTGGGAAAAGGCTGCAAACGACCGGATAATTAAGAGGGTCAAGAGAAGCGCGCAATGGAAGTAGAGGTAGCCTTCGATATTTTAAAATGCTTTTTAGAAGAGCGGGGAGTAAGCCAATTAAAAGACCTGGCTGGGTTAATTGCATTAGGGAAAGCGAAAGGGTTTTTTAAAGACCCTGAAAGTATGTTTGAAGTAGACGAGTGGCGTTCTTATGGAGATTGTTTGTGGGATCTAGTAATTGATGATGATAAATCAGCAAGAAAATTAATGAAGTCTTGGAGAGATGTTATTAATTGTATAAAAAGATATAAAACTGAAAGGCGAATAGCTACAGCCACCTCAGATCGGCTTGAGCAGTCCGATCCTGCCGCTGGATGTCTCACAGCAGAGGGTGACTACTTTTCACCTCGGCCTTCGGGAATTCCTGTTCCCGTTGTTTGCCGACCCTCTCGTCCCCCTCCTGATCCGCCGACAGAAAGAGAGGGGGAGAGGGAGGGTCCAAGTGAAAATGAGAGGGTAGACAGTAGCGGACAGGAGACTGCTCAAGCTGAAAGTCTTCTAAAGGCTCCACCCCCCCCTCCCGTCCCAAGCTCATCAACAGCCGCGTTTAGTGCGGGTTAGTTGGGACAAAATAGCACGAGAAGCTGTTGAACAAAAAGATTTTGATTTATTAGATCAAATTAGCCCTCAAGCCTTCCCGGTAATCTACCAGGTAGATAACGCGGGGGCTATGACTGGGGTGCATCAGGCCCTAGATTGGAAAATATTAAATCAATTGCGAAACACAGTTAATGTGCAAGGCAAACGCTAAACTATATCTGGGGTAGCGGAATGCTATGTCCAGAAGATATTAAGAACATAATGAGGCCTATTTTGAAGCAATCACAACAATTACTTTGGCAAGCTCACTGGCAAAGACTTTGTGAAATATCTGCGCACTTGCCCCGAGCCCCAAATGATCATTTAGCTGGAGTAACTGTAGAACAACTAATGGGTATAGGTCCTTTTGCCTCTGTAGAAATGCAGATGCAAACTGGTCCAGACGTGTTGTTAGAATCTATGAAATTAGCACGAGAAGCCTTGCAGAAATTTAAAACTACACCAGCTCCTCCCTCATATATATCAATTAAACAAGGAAGAGAGGAGCCTTTTGCATCTTTTGTAGATAGAGTCACAGACGCTATTGACCACGCAGATATGGCAGATTTTATGAAAGGACCTTTGCTGAGACAGTGTGTATTAGAGAATTGTAATACTTATACGAAGGGCATCCTTGTCACCTTACCCTTAGACGCCACCATAGAAGTCATGTTAGAACGAATGAGTAGAGTTCCTGTAGGAGCTCAAGCCATGTTAGTTGAAACAACCAGAGAACTAGGGGAAAAATTAGTCAAGGCGCAGGGACAGGCGTTTGCAGCTCTTGCCCCACTGAAGCCTCCGGATGCCCACCAAAGTAAGACGACTGGCCGACGACAGTATAAGTGCTTCCGATGTGGCTACCCAGGACATCTGCGTCGACAATGTCGGGAGCTGCCAGAACTGTCAAATGAATAATCATAATACTACGGTCTGCCGGCGTTCGGGAAACGGGAAACCGAGCGCCAAGAGCCGCAGCGCACCGACACCAATCGCGGCTCCGGTCACCTTCAGGCCAACGGCAGCCCCCAACCAAACGACAGTGCAGAGATACCAGACGCCATTGCCCAGCTTCGACCAGCAACCCAACTTCGACCAGCAACCAGGGGGAGCCTCGGACTGGATCTGGCAACAGCAGTAGATGTCACGCTAATTGACGACCGGCTGCGAAAAATTGCTACAGGAATTAAAGGGCCCATAGTTATCAATGGACAATCTCATGGAGCGTTGTTGTTGGGGCGATCATCCAGTGGTCTCCAAGGACTTTTTATATTACGAGGACTTATCGATTGTGATTCAAAAACTCAGTACCCACATCGTTGACCGAGCAGTGGATCGTATTGACCTTGACTTACCTGTGGACTTAACCGTTTTGCACGGCCCCACACATTTTATTGGTGCACTCACGCAGTGCAAAAAGAAAAAGGGGGAGACTGTGAGAGTATTAGAATGGATATTTACCGGAATGCAACCAAAGACTACAATTCAAGATAACGACACGTTTGATTGGAATGTGCTAGATTGAATTTATAGCTGTTACTGCTGTTTAGCTATTAATTCGCAGGCTCTTTTGCTTGCCATGGGCCTTGCTTGCCTTAATGTGTATTAGAGTCTTGTGCTCGTTAGTGGCTGCTTTTTTGCTCTCGCTGCTTGCTGTACTGCTGCACTGCTTATCGTCTTACTGTGCTGTGCCTGGGAACGTTCTGATAACAGCAATAGGGATGCGCCTGGGCCGGCAGATGGCCAGGGCATCGCTGCTGCTTCTGTGCTGCTGTGCTGGACAGGCTGGAACTGCAGCGTGAACTCAAATCAAAGGCACTGTGACCTGTGGCTGAGTCCATGCGGGACAGGACACCCCGAGGCGTCTGTGACTGTGGATAAGCCCATGCCCAAGCAGCAGGAACCACCTGAACCAACGGAGGACAAACTTTACAAGGAGCAGCGCAAGTGCAGCAGTGACCCGACCTGAGCCGGCTTTGGTGCCCAGTAACTCCACGCAATGCACCACCTCTGCTGACCTGAGTGACCACCATAACAGATGGAGCCCAAAGTCATGGACTAAATGAATGCAGTGGACATTTTGTGTACATTTATGGATATTTTATGGACATTTTACAGGGGATTGTGCGGGCCTGTCCTACGTGTAGCCACCATGGGCCTGGTCTCAGAATCGGCGTGAATCCCAGGGGACTCGAGGCCAGAGAATTGTGGCAAGTGGATGTGACTCACGTTGCTGACTTTGGCAGACTGAGATATATACATGTTACGATTGACACCTATAGCAAATTTATATGGGCCACGGCACAAACAGGAGAACGAGCACTCCACGTAATGCGACATTTGACTAGTTGTTTTGCAGTTATGGGAGTGCCACAAACGATAAAAACTGACAATGGCCCTGCATACACAAGCGCCAAAGTGAAACGTTTTTTCCAAACGTGGGGAGTGCGACATACTACTGGTATTCCACACTCACCCACGGGACAAGCTATCATTGAAAGGGCGCATCAAACGCTGAAACAATATTTGCAAAAATTTAGGGAAATCTCAGATGTACAAGAAAGACTTGTTAAGACTCTTTTTGTGCTAAATCATTTATGTATTTTTGCAGATCAGAAAGAGCCACCAGCATGGGTGCATGGTTATCCTAAAGAAAATAAGGATGACAAGCCAGTTTTCGTTATGTATAGAGATCCAGCAACCGGACTGTGGAAAGGTCCAGCAGAAGTGAAGTATATGGGTAGAGGTTATATGTGTGTACTTACTCCCACAGGGCCGAAGTGGATTCCAAGCCGCTGGACCAAAGCTGCTGTTGCTGATGATGATCAATGCAGCTCTGTCTGTACTGATCCCAGCGATGCCGTTGCCCAGCCGTGCGAACTTATGGGTGGCGTGGGCAAATAAAACTGGGATGACAGATTTTTGCCTGAGTTCAGCTACGGCAACTGAGCCCTTTAAAACATGTCTGATAGGCTTTCCTGAAATTATTGCCAGAGATTTTGATAATTGGACGTCTGTAACAGTTAATTGTATAAATGTTACTGTAGCAAATTGCTCGGTACAACTAATAAGAGCCCTAAATCACACTCTCCCTTGGGACCCCCAAGAAATTGACCTTTTGGGGTCAGAAAAAATTGGAAATGCAACTGATAACGTTACTACTCAGACATGTTTTGTGTTTGGCAGCTTTAGCCGCTTTGCCGCACAGGCCCAGACCTTTCAGTCATTGATCGGCATAAGCAGCCGCACTGATGATAACAACCCTTTTGTTAATACCACCGGTTGGACTGTTGTTTCACCTTTTACGAAAGGATTCGAAATAGGCCAATATTGTGGGAATTATAACGCTTCCAAAACACTCAGTGCCTATGGACGGAGTATGAAGGGAACCAATAACTCTTTGTGGAACAATGATACGGCCAAAGCTCTTCCCCCCGGATATTTTTTGATCTGTGGGGATCGAGCATGGCCTGGCATTCCAAAGAACGCCTTTGGAGGGCCTTGTTATGTAGGTAAATTAACTCTGCTCACAGTTAGCTGACAAAGTTGGCTCAATATAACTACAGTAGCGACAAATCGACACAAAAGGTCTATACATCAATTGCAAGCAGATTGTAACAACAATATAGAATTATGGTCAACCACAGCCAAGGTATTTGCTTCCCTAGTGCCTAACATAGGCACTGAGCAAGCGCTGGCTTGGTATTTTATTAACAATTATAGTTATAGTAAAAATAGCATATCACTGTATTTTAAATAATGTTGTAAAAATGAACCACAATGTACTGGTGGTCCAAAAAGAAAAAGGGGGAAATGTTGGAGAAAGTTAGCCAGACTAGGCCGCGGTGGGAAAATTCTGAGTCATGCTGACAAGGGAGAAAAGAAAGTCATGCTGACCTTGCTCTGTGCAGATAAGCAACTTTGAGAAAGTACAGTATAAGGAAAACAGGATGGAACCCGGACCACGTAGCAGTAACCGAAAGTAGGAGGAATATGATAATGTAATTTTTAGAGCTAAGCCAATGATTGTGAGACAAGTATGCATAAGGTAGAACTTAGTGTATAAATATGTGTGGGGTTTTACAATAAAGTTGAAGCTGGCCTTATCACTCACATTGAGTCAACTGCCTGCCTTCCCTCGCTCGTCGCAGAACCCTACAAACAACATGGCTTAAAGAGGAGAGAAAACTCTTGGCAAGAAGAATGACACCCGGATGGAAGACACCGCTTGGCAAGACGATGCATGGGACTGCGACAGTGATGTGAGGAGGCTCTGAGGCAACCCCAGAAAGAGTAGAACGTCATGGCCCGTGACAAGAAGTTATTCTCAAAACTGAGAGGATGTACAAGCAAGAAGCCTGGCCTCAAGACCTAAGAGCGTAAGGATGCAGGGAAGAAATCCCAGTCCACGAAAAGAGACGGCTAGAGAGCAGAGCGGCTCACGCAGCCGGGAAGGATGCCGCAAAAGAGGACCATCTGGAAACTTCGAGACACGAGACCGATCCACGCTTTCAGCTTGTAACGCAAGGAAAAAGTGCCCTATTGGCGCTATGCCAACGAGTACAGGCATTCAAGATCCTAGAGATGGCGCTGGAGGCTTGTGCTGTGCTCCTCGAGCACAAAGAGGACATTGAGACTTAAGGAAGGCCTAAGACACAGAAGACAGACCACACAAACTACACAACAACAGACACAGGCTGGAACTGCCCTGCCCGGCTCACGCTAACATCATGCTGATAAGTAACCTGCTCCCTTTATCTGCCCAAGGGGGACTGTCCCTGGACAGCCCTTTGCCCTAACTAACTTTAAATGCACCTTCCTGCCGTTGCCAATCTTGTCTCCCTGCCCCCTCCCCAGCCATCGTCCCTCAACTCAGCTTTCAGAGGGCCGGGAGGTCTGAATCCATCCTTGACAAAAAACACATTGGCTAGCTGATATTTTCCTGCAGTCACCAGGTTCCTCTTCAGGATCTGGAAAAAAAAACACCAACCAACACACACACCAGCAGTAAGCATCATGACAGCAGACGCCACTCTCTTCCACAACACCCTCATCCTCACAAGAGCCCTGGCATTGCACTTGCCTGTTCCACGCTGATTCCAGAGTGGGACACTGCGGCTGCCATTACTTGTGACACCTAAGATACCAAGACACACAAAGTTAACATTGCGTTTGTGAGAAATCACCAGTCCCATGCTCCTCCTCTCTACCCCCCAGCTCACCTCAAATGCTCATCCAATTCCAAAGGCGGCCCACACGGCACCTGCAAAACCACAGAGAAACACTTTGCTGAGTTGCCGTCTAATACTTCAGACGCCAACCTGGCCCACAACTGCCTCACCTTCTCGGACCCCTTCGTTAGCATGTGGCGGCGGCGTCCCTCCAAGCCTGCGTGCGGCACCTGCAGAAACCCAAGCGAAAAGGCACGTGCTGAGATACTGCCTGAAACTGCAGGCTGCCCACAGTGTTTCCTATCACCCTCTCATTGACCTTGGCCACTCAGCTGTCCAGCCTCTATCATTTTGGGTTGCAACATTGAAGTTTGTGCACCACCTGTAAGAGACCCAAAGAACATGGGTTGCTTATAACTTCACCAGCAATACAACACCTGAAGCATAACCGCTCCTTCAGCTCACCAATCACCGCCCACCTTGGCCGAGTCAGCTCCAGTGCCCATATCCCACGGTCCTCCTCCCTTTGCACCTTCAAATAAAAAAAAAAATACAGTAGTGTAGTCATATAGCCACCAGTCACATCTTCCCTCTAATACCACCCATCAATCCTCCTTCTTTTAGTGCTCTGCTCATCCCTCTACATCTGCAAAAACAATATTGAATGAGTCACTCGGATGCAGAGCGATAGCTTAACAATTGCAGAAGACTTGTTTCCATGCAGGAATACTATCTAGAATCCAACTATACTTCCTGCCATTAAACAAATTTTATAACTCAAACATTAAGTCATACACATGCAAGCCTTAACGCCTTTGAGATTCAATTTCCTTCACTAACCCTGCACAGCACCTCACACATGGCTCAGCTCATCCCCATAAAACGTTATCAAAAGAGCTGTCCATGCAGCCTGCCAACAGCTACTGAGTCTGAGATGACTGTACAGCCTTTGCCTCAACAGTCTAGGCATATCAACATACTAACCATAGACTATTATGGCTATTCCACCTACCCCCGACTCTACACCCCCAGGCATAGCAGCTCCAAGCCACACACACACACAGACCAACACTACATGGAACCCTACAAAAAATGCACCTCAAAGAGGAGAGAAAACTCTCAGCAAGAAGAATGACACCCAGATAGAAGATACTGTCGGGCAAGACGACCTGTGGGACCATAACGGTGACGTGAGGAGGCTCTGTGGCAACCCCAGAAAAAGGAGTAGAACCTCACGGCCCGTGACAAGAAGATACTCTCAAAACTGAGAGGATGGATGTGCAAGAAGCCTGGCCTCAAGGCCTAAGAACCTAAGGATGCAGGGAAGAAATCCCAGTCCGTGAAAATGGACAGCTGGAGAGCAGAGCTGCTCACGCAGCCAGGAAGGATGCTGCAAAAGATGACCATCCGGAAAGTTTGAGACACGAGACTGATCCACACTTTCAGCTTGTAATGCAAGAAAAGAAGTGCCTATCAGGTGCTATGCTGATGAGTGAAGGCATTCAAGGCCTTAGGGATGGCACCCATGCCCCTCAAGCGCAAAGAGCAATGAGGACATCGAGACCTGAGGAAGGCCTAAGACACAGAAGACAGACCACACAAACTACACAACAGACAGGCTGGAACTGCCCTGCCCAGCGTCATAGTGAAGAGTGGCCAGCTCCCTTTATCTGCCCAAAGCAGACTGTTCCTGGACAGCCCCCTGCCCTACACTACCTTTAAAACCCCTTCATGCAATTGCCAACCTTGTCCACTAAGCCTTATCCACTAGCTCCCCCTGATTCCTCTCCAGCACCAGTGCCTCAAAACTTAGCTTTCAGATGGCCAGGAGACGGAATCCATCCTCAACATGGAAAACCAGTCAGCCCACTGGATTAATCTTGCAGTCGCCAGGTTCCTCTTCATCACCTGCAAAAAACAAACACCAATGCATGCACAACAATGCCATCAGTCAGCATCACATCAGTCAACATGGACCTTTCCCCCAACATCCCTCACCTCAGACATGCTGTGGCATTCCGCTCACCTGCTCCACGCTGATTCTAGTATCAGAGGCTGCAGCTGTCATCGCTTGTGGCGCATATGGTACCAAGAGACACGAAAGCACCTGTCCTGTGCTCCTCCTTTCTGCTACTCAGCTCACCTCAAACACTCATCCAGTTCCAAAGGCAGCCCGCTCAGCACCTGCAAGATCAGGGAGAAGCATCATGGAGAAGATTCACAGAGTTGCTATGTAATACTTTGCTACGAGATGTCAACCCGGCCCACAATTGCCTCACCTTCTCAGGCCCCTTGTCAGCACACAGCAGCAGCACCCCTCCAAGTCTGCATGCAGCACCTGCAGAAACCCAAGCAAAAAGGCACATGCTGAGATACTGCCCAAAACTGCAGCCTGCCCACACCAATTCGTGTCTCACACTCCTTTACCTTGACAGCCCTCCCACCTGGCCTCTGTCAGCTTTGGTTGCCACGTTGATGTTTGTGCACCACCTGTAGACCCAAACAACATGCATTGCTTATAACTTCACCAGCAATACAACACCTGAAAAATAACCGCTAATTCAGCCCACCAATCACCACTCACCCGCTCGCCTTACCCAAGTCAGCTCCGGTGCCTATATCCCACATTGCTCTTCACTTTGTCCCTTCAAATTAAAAAAAAAAAACCACTGTAATGTAATCATATAGCCACCAGTCACATCTTCCCTCTAATACCACACACCAACCCATCTAGTTACAGCACTCTGCTCCGCTCTCCTCTGTTGCCCTGTGGTGCGCAGCTCGTCCCTCTGCATCTGCCAAAAACATAATGATCGAACAAGTCACAGGGTTGCAGAGCAATAGCTTAACAATTCCAGAGGACCTGTTTCCTGTTAAGAACACCATCTAGAATCCAAACAAACATACATCCTGCCTTTAAAAAAAAAAACAAACCCAACCGACAACGTTGAAGCCCCACACATACAACACCTTTGAGATTCAATCTGTTTCACTACCCCTGAACAGCCCCTCCGACACAACCCTGCTCATCCCCATAAAAGCTATTGAAAAAGCTGACCAAGCAGCCTGCCGATGGCTACTTGATCTGAGATGACTGCACAACCTTGGCCTCAACAGTCTAGGCATATCTACATATTAGCCATAGACTCTTGTCGCTATTCCACCTACCCCTGACTCTACACCCACGGGCAGGGCGGCTCCAAGCCAAACGCACACACACACAGACCGACAGTACATGGAATGCTACAGACAACATGCCTCAAAGGCGAGAGAAAACTCTTGGCAAGAATGACAACACCCGGACAGAAGACGCCATCAGGCGAGACGACCCGCAGGACCATGACGGTGATGTGAGGAGGCTCTATGGCAACCCCAGAGAAAGTATAACGTCGTGGCCCGTGACAAAAAGTTGCTCTCAAAACTGATAAGATGTACGTGCAAGAAGCCTGGCCTCAAGACCTAAGAGCGTAAGGATGCGGGGAAGAAATCCCAGTTCGCAAAAAAAGTGGATGGCTAGAGAGCAGAGCCGCTCAAGCAGCTGGGTAGGATGCCACAGAAGAGGACCATCGGGAAACTTCCCAGATAGGAGACGAATCCGCGCTTTAAGCTAGTAATGCAAGAAAACAGGCACCTGATTGTCACTATGCTGATGAGTACAGGCGTTCGAGACGCTCGGGATGGTGCCCAGGCACGTGCCGTGCTCCTCGAGCGCAAAGAGTAACATGGACACCAAGACCCGAAGAAGGCCTAAGGCACAGAAGACAGACCACACAAACTACACAACAACAGACACAGGCTGGAACTGCCCTGCCTGGCCCACGCTAGTGTCATGCTGAAGAGTAGCCGTCTGCCTTTAACTGCCTGAAGCAGACTGTTCCTGGACAGCTCTCTGCCCTACACTGTCCTTAAAACCCCTTCATGCAATTGCCAACCCAGTCCCCTCCCTCACCCAGCGCCAGTGGCCCAACTTAGCTTTCAGACGGCCAGGAGTATCGATCCGTCCTCAACAAGGAAAACCACAATCATCCCACTGGATTAATCCTGCAGTCACCAGGTTCCTCTTCAGTATCTGAAAAAAAAAAAAAACCAACCAAACAAAAATCAATGCATGCACAACAGTGCCGTCAGTCAGCATCACGTCGGCCAACATCAACCTTCCCACAACACCCGCCACCTCAGATGCATGTGGCATTCCACTCACCTGCTCTGTGCTGATTCCAGAGTCAGACAATGCGGCTGTAGTCACTTATGATGCCTAGGGTACCAAAAGACACAAAATTACCGTTGCACTTGCCAGAAATCACCAGCCCCATGCTCCTCCTCTCTATTACCCAGCTCACCTCAAACGCTCAGCCAATTCCAAAGGCAGCCCCCACAGAACCTGCAAAACCAGAGAGAAACACTTCGCTGACTTGCCATATAATACTTTGCTATTAGACGCCAGCCCGGCCCACAACCGCCTCGCCTTCTTGGACCGCTCGTCAGCACACGGTGTCGCCCCTCCGAGCCCATGTGCGGCGCCTGCAAAAACACAAGCTAGAAGGCACATGCCGAGATACTGCTGGAAACCGCAGCCCATGCCGATCTCTGTGTCTTCCGCTCCTTTACCTGGACAGCTCGCCCATCCAGCCTCTGTCAGCTTGGGTTGCCACCCTGAGGTTTCTGCACCGCATGCAAGACGCAAACAACACAGATTGCTTATAATTACATCAGGAATAGAACACCTGAAGAATAACTGCTACTTCAGCTCACCAACCGCTGCTCACCTTGCCCAAGTAAGCTCCGGTGCCTATATCCCATGTTGCTCCTCGCTTCGCACCTTCCAATTAAAAAAAACTTTACTATAATGTGGTCATATAGCCACCAGTCACATCTTCCTCCTAAAACCACACGCCAACCCACCTCGTTACAGCGCTCCGCTCTTCCATCACCCTTGGGTGTGCAGCTTGTCCCTCTGCATCTGCAAAACCAATATCATCAAACAAGTAACCCGGATGCACAGTGATAGCTTAACAATTCCAGAGGACTTGCTTCCTGTTAGGAATACCATCTAGAATCAAACTACAGCCTGCCATTAAAGGAAAGATATAAATCAAAATTAGGCCCTATGCATACAAGCCTTAACACCTTGGAGGTTCCATCTGCTCAACTACCACTATAGCTCACTCTCCCACACAGCTCCAGTCATCCCCTCTGCACCTGCAAAACACTACAGAAATTGCTTTCCTCACCTGCTGCTGACAGCTACTCAGTCAAGATGACTGCACAACCTTTGCCTCGATAGTCTAGGCATATCAACATATTAACCGTAGACTCTTATCACTGTTCTAACTACCCCTGACTCTACACCCACGGGCAGGGCGGCTCCAAGCCAAACGCACACACACACAGACCGACACTACACGGAACGTTACAAACAACACACCTCAAAGGTAAGAGAAAACTCTCGGCGAGAAGAATGACACCCAGACGGAAGATGTTGTCAGGCAAGACTACCCATGTCACGGTGACGTGAGGAGGCTCTACGGCAACCCCAGAGAAAGAGTAGAACGTCGTGACCCATGACAAGAAGTTACTCTCAAAACTGAGAAGACGTACACACAATAAGCCTGGCTTCGAGACCCAAGAAAGGTAAGGATGGAGGGAAATGATCCCAGTCAGCAAAAATGGACAACTGTACAGTAGAGGTGCTCACACAGCCAGGAAGAACGCCGCAAAAGATGACCATCTGGAAAAATCCAGGATGCGAGAGCGATCCACGCTTTAAGCTAGGAACACAAGAAAACAAGCACCCGATCGGCGCTACGGCGGTAAGTACAGGCATTCGAGGCCCTAGGAATAGCGCTCGAGACCTGAGGACGATCTAAGACACAGAAGACAGACCACACAAACTACACAACAGGCTAGAACTGCCCTGCCCAGCACATGCTGGTGTCATGCTGAAGAGTAACCCGCTCCCTTTACCCGCCCAAAGGAGACTGTTCCTGGACAGCCCTTTGCCCTACAGGAAATTTAAATCCCCATTCCTGCAATTGCCAACCTTGGCCCCTGCCCCCTCGCCAGTGCCAGTCCCTCAACTTAGCTTTCAGAGAACTGGGAGGTCTGAATCTATCCTTGACAAAAAACAACTCATCTGGCTGATACTTTCCTGCAGTTACCAGGTTCCTCTTCATCATCTGCAGAAAAGAAATACCCGCAACACCAGCAGTAAGCATCATGACAGTAGACGCCAACCTCTTCCACAACAACCTCATCCTCAGAAGCGCCGTGTTGTTCCGCTCACCTGCTCCACGTTGATGGCAGAGTCCGAGGCTGCGGCCGCTGTTATTTGTGGCACCTAAGATACCAAGAGACAAAATTACCATCGCACTTGTGCGAAATCACCGGTCCTGTGCTCCTCCTCTCTACTGCCCAGCTCACCTCAAATGCTCATCCAGTTCCAAAGGTGGCCTGCACGGCACCTACAAAACCAAAGACAAAAGCTTCATGGAGCTGCCGCAGGATACTTTCCTCTCGGACACTGACTGGGCTGACGCTCGCCTCACCTTCTCAGACCACTTGTCGAGGTGCCGCTTTGCTCCTCGGACGCTATGTGCGTCACCTGCAAAAATCAAAGCAACAAAGCAAATAACGCATGCCTCACTTGACTATCCTGCTTATCCTAGACCCATTACTTAACTGCAAGAATAACTCAAACCACCCACCGACATACAAAAATTACAGTTACTGCCAGATGACTCAAATATAAATAAAGACCGATTGGCCAAATGCCTAAAGAAGTACGGATAGCAAATGGCCGTGGCTGGTGTAAGACAGACTCTTCCTTTATGGATAAATAACTCTGTGAGCTACAGCATGGAGAACCCCTCAGTAGACAGCATGCTCAAATGAGAACACTGACATATACGGGACAGTAGATTGAGCTGCCAGAAGCTACTTGCAGACAGAATGCTACTACTAGATAACATTCCACTATAAAGTCTTAAACCAAAACTGCATAGTAGTTACAGGAGAGCTGAGTGCAGACAGATGCCAAATATGACTTGATGGTCACAAAATCTAATGAAGACAGGCACCAAAAGTCTAATAGAGACCGCTCAGAGCCAAATGCTTGATAAGAGATGCTTCTTGCAAAAATATGAGCTCGATGAGGAAAAGCCAAAGGTGATGCGGACCAAGCTATTAAAATCTCAATACAGAAGTACGCATTACTTCAGGTGGCGGGATGGTTCTGCCAGGTTGGTCTGACCCAAGCACTGGGTTCTAACACCTGTCCAGTGGTATACGTGATATCTCACAGCCTCCCATCTAATAGACAGCTCCCCAGTCCAGGTCCCTGTTATACATGTCCCAGCCCCCCTCAGCCCCATGATGAAAATCAAACAGTGAAAATAAGGACTCTGCTTCATCACCTTGGCCTCCGAAAAAAGCTTGCTTCCTCTGCTGATGGTCGACACCAATATCCTCGAGCTGTTCCTTGAATGTGGGCTGACCCTTGGGTGCCTGTACTGCCAAAGGAAGAGAAAATAATTATGCTCTTTGAACATGCTCCATCATCCTCTTGTTCTTCAAGAAATCAAAAGAAAACTATCCCGATCGCTACATTATAGAAGTTTGTGCAGGAGATGGCTGAGGCCATCCCCATAAATGGAAAACTCTGCTATGGCCCTGCTTTGCCTGTCAGCGACAGTGTCCACCATCGGGGTGCCACAAACCCCTTCATGAGTCGCTAAGAAAATCATACAATTAGTTAAAAACTTCTGGCAAATAAGATATGACCTAAAACCATGTGTACCCCACCTTACCCCAAAACCAGTCAGACAGCTGGCTTCCTCCCACACAAAACTCAAATCTGCAACAAATAGACAGAACAGAACAACATTACATCAAACAGAACAAAATCCTTACCCTCTGACACGCTCCGAAAGGGATTAGTGCACCCACATAATATATACTCACACTACCCACCCACGTACCGGCTTCCTCAGGGTCAGCCCTGTAAAGACGGAAGGAAGCCCGACTCTACCTCCCCAGGTGCCCCGGCATGCCACACCCCTCTCTGCCACTCCCATTGAGCGAAAACACTGGTGATGATATCTGGCAAAAAAAGAAGAGCAAAGACAGTCACAGGGACCTGCATGTCAAAAAATGACCTGACTTAACCTGCAGGAATAAACAAAAGAAGTCCTACAAAAAAAATTCTAACTAAAAAAACAGAAAATATTACAAACCCATGAAGCTCAAAAAGACAGGACATTGTACCACACAGCAACCAAGACTGCTAGACAGATGAAGCCGTGAGGACAAGATGTCTGCCACAAAAACAGCTTGAGCCCAATTACCTATAAAGCCCTTTAGGGAATTACAGCAGCAGTCGGCCAATGGAAAAACCACGACGGTGTGATGTGGTGACTCAGAGATCTAAAATGGACACCCTTTCGCTACAGAAACTGATACTAAAACAAGAACAAGAGAACTGACGACTGACACTAGAGCAAACTTCATTGGATGCTTGAGGAAAAAGGCACAACTGGGAAAACAAAAAAAGCTTGTGTGTCCAGAACTGCAGTAAAGGAAACACCCTTGTCTGGAGATTCTTATGAGCACAAACACCACACATCTCCAAGAAATTCTAGGGAAGACAGCAACGCAAGCCTGTGCTGAAAATAAATGCCTAGCCAATACCACAAAGTAACAATGACTGTGACATCCAGAAGGATGCAAAAAATAAGTAAGTAAAAGGTACAGAAGTAAAGACCTCAGAGTTCTGGAGGATATATTTTGATGTACCTTAACATACCTAATGCTTTCCGAGATGAGACTTCTCTGACGTTCAGCCCTCTATGTTGTAATGCGGAGGCCCGGATGGTTTACTCTGCATCTCCCATGGCTTTGTTGTATCTTCCATCAGCTGCAGACAGACTAAAACAGAACAGACCTCATCAACACCCAAATCCAACTGCAAAACCCACCTCAGTAAGGCTCGTGAACACACCTCCCTTTCCCAACCATCCCCTGGTCCCAGAATTTTAGAAACCCCTTCTCTTCTCCTCAACTGTCAGGGAAGGAACTCCACTCCTTCCTGACAGCTCCTGCTCTGTATTTGCACCCCTGAACCCCCTGTGTCGGCCGCTCCTCGGGAGCTGCTCTTCCCAGCTATGCCCAGTCTTCTGCAAGCACCTCCTGTCTTCCATCTTCCCACAGACTCTGACCTCTGCTACAGCCCCACAAAATAAGTGAAGTCCTGACGCTTATAATCTACGAGGGGCTGGCCGCAAGCTGCATTGGTTCTAGAGACAACATGATACTCTGTGGGCAATTGGGAAAGGCCATAAGCCATTCCATATGCTGAAAGACACTATGTCTTATGTCCCCGCTACTTTCTTGAACAATGCTAGAACTCCATATGCAGATGCATACAAGATGCTCACCTCAACCCCTGCTAAATACTCTCACCATTGCTCCTATCAAGAGATGATGTCAACAGCTTCTGCAACATACAGCAAAGCTGGTGAAAAACAAGGTTCCATCTTCAATAAAGTCAGGAATTCTAAAACAATACAATGCACCTGGAATAAAATAAAAACCAAAGCCATATTATTAAACCATCTTTCCACCTCTGAACACCAAATACAAACCTACTGACCTGGAAAAAAAACCCCAACACATACAAGTGTACTTTCTTCTACACATGTAGCTGAACCTTGACTTGTCCTGAAGCCCTTAGCTTAAACAGACACCTCTGCTTCTCTAAATATCAAAACATGACTACCCAAATAGCTTAGACAGCTCAAAAGCTACCTCAAAAGTGGCAATCAGCTGAAGGAACAGCAGACCACCACCTCCAGAGAAGCCCAGCAGCAGAACGAGCTGCCTGAGGAGAGGCTGTACCTCATATACCCCAGGCCCCGCCCACCACCCTTCCCACAATCACCTGGCAAGGGGGAGGAGCGAACCACCAGAAGGGATAAAGGCAGCCAGAGGAGCAGCAGGGAGTTTTCTCACCTGCCTGAAGTTTACAGCATACAAAGCACCAAACAGAGGAAGCCCCCCTTACAGCAAACAACCATACCTGCTCTTTTACTACAACTGCATCTATTGCATCAGCAATGTGACCAGGTAGGGTCTTAAACTTCATTTTTCTGGGGCGCAGATAGAAAAAGATAGATGTCATACTAAGCTATGCAGGAAAGTAGATCATTCAATGCAATAAAAATATCATTATTAAGAATTATGTGCTTTGGTTTCCTCTGAAAAACCCAAAATGCTATGGGGTTAGACTTAATTTCTAGCAACACCATGCATGCTACCTAACTTTCAACATACCTGTATTCTGGATAGGACTGAACGACAAAGCAGAATTAGATCCTGTAAGAACCCCTTCTCAAAAATATCTCTAGATGCAAAGCAAATTATTTGATGTAAATCACCAACAATTCAGAGACCCCCCAGGGGCACCTAGAGACGCCCTGGAGCAAACCAAGAACCCCCAGAAGCACCCCAAGACCCTCAGGAGCATCCTGTGGGCACCCAGGACACCCAGGAGCACCCCAAAAACACCAGAAGCACCCCATGAGCACCCAGAGATCCCCAGGGGATCCACGAGGGCACTCAAGAGACACAAGGACTCCCCAAAGACCCCCCAGGAGCACCCCATGGGCACCCAGAGACCCCCAGGAGCAACCAAAGACCCTAGAAGCATCCCACAGGCACTCAGAGACCACCAGGACTGCCCCAAGGGCACCCAGAGATCCCCAGGAGCAGCCCAAGGGCACTCAGGAGACACAAGGACTCCCCAAAGACACCCCAGAGGAACCCTAAGGATACCCAGAGACACCTAGAACACCCCAAGACCCCCAGGAGCACCACAAGATCTCCAGGAGCATCCTGTGGGCACTCAGAGACCCCAGGTACCCCTAAAATGCCCAGGAGCACCCCAAGACCCCCTGGAGCATCCTGTGGGCACCCAGAGACCTCCAGGAGCACCCTAGGAACCCTAGAAGCATCCTGTGGGCACCCAGAGACGCCCAGGAGCACCCCAAGCCGCCTAGGAGCACTCCAGGGGCACCCAGAAATCCCCAGAAACACCCAGATGGCACGCAGGAGCACCCCAGGGGCAACCCAAGGCTACCCAGAGCCACGTAGAACAACCCAAGACCCCCAGGAACACCCCATGAGCACCCAGAGACCCCCAGGAGCACAACAGGAATGCCCAGAAGCACCCCAAGACCCCCGGAAACACCCCATGGGCACCTAGAGAACCCCAGGAGTACCCCAAGACCCCCTGGAAACACCCCAAGAGCACCTACACACTCCCAGGAGCACGAAGAACTCCCAGAAGCACCCCAAGACCCCCGGAAACACCCCATGGGCACCTGGAGAACCCCAGGAGTACCCCAAGGCCCCCCGGCACACCCCAGGAGCACCTAGACACTCCCAGGAGCACGAAGAACTCCCAGAAGCACCCCAAGACCCTCAGGAGCATCCTGTGGGCATCCAGAACCCCCAGGAGTCCCCCAAGAGCACCCTAAGAGCAATGCAAGAACACGAGGAACATCTTGTGGGCACTCAGAGACACCCAGGAGCACCCCAAGTCTCCCAAAGAATCGTATGGGCACACAGGGACCTCCAGGAACACCTTAGGAGCATTCTAAGGGTACCCAGAAACACCTAGAACGCCCCAAGACCCCAAGGAACAACCCATGGGCACCCAGAGACCCCCAGAAGCACAATAAGAACCCCAAGAAGCACACCAAGACCACCAGGAGTGCCCCCGGCGCGCAACCAGAGCGCCCCATGAGCACCCCAAGGACAGCCAGGAGCCCCTTAGGAGACCCGAAGACACCCCAAAGACCCCCCAGCAGCACCCCAAGACCTCCCAGGAGCATCCCAGGGGCACCCCAAGGCTACCTAGACATGCCTAGAACAACCAAAGACCCCCAGGAACACCCCATGGGCACCCAGAAACCACCAGGAGCACAACAAGAACATCCAGCAGCATCCCAAGACCCCCAGAAGCATCCTGTGGGCACCCAGAGACCCCCAGGAGCACCCCATGGTTGCCTAAAGACTCCCAGGACCACACCAAGACCCACAGAGCATCCTATGGGCACCCAGAGACCCCCACGATCACCCCAGGAGCAGTCCAAGGGTAGCCGGAGACACCTAGAAGACCCCAAGAAACAACGAATGGGAACCCAAAGACCCCCAGGAGTACAAGAAGAACACCGAGAAGCACACCAAGACCACCAGGAGTGCCACAGGAGCAGAATCAGAGCCCGAGGAGTGGAACCAGAGCCCAAGAAGCAAAACCAGAGCCCCAGGAGCGGAATTAGCATCCCAGGAGTGGAACCAGAGCTCGAGGATTAAAACCAGAGCCCGAGAAGCAGAACCCGAGCCCGAGGGATGGAACCAGAGCCCGAGCAGTGCAATCAGAGACCCAGGAGCGGGACCAGAGCCCAAGCACCAGAACCAGGACCCGAGGATCAAAACCAGAGCCTCAGGAGCGGAACCAGAGCCCCAGGAGTGGAACTAGAACCCAGGCAAAAAAACAGAGCCCGAGCAGCGGAACCAGAGCGCCAGAAGTGGAACCAGAGGCCTAAGAGCGGAAACATAGCCTCAGGAGCAGAACCATAGCCTGAAGAGCACAACCAGAGCCCAGGCAGTGCAACCAGAGCCCGAGCAGCGGAAATAGAGCCCCAGGAGCGCAACCAGAGCCTGACCAGCGCAACCAGAGGCCAAGCAGCGGAATCAGAGCCCGAGCACTGCAACCAGAGCCCCAGGAGTGCAACCAGAGCCCGAGATGCGGAGCCAGAGCCCCAGCAGCGGAGCCAAAGCCCCAGCAGTGGAAATAGACACCCAGGAGCAGAACAAGAGCCCGAGCAGAGCAACCAGAGCCCGAGCAGGGCAACCAGACCTCGAGAAGTGCAACAGAGGCCCAGCAGTTGAACCACAGTCCAAGGAACAAATCCAGAGCACGCGGAACAAAACCAGGGACAGATGAAAAAAAACAGGGCCTGAGCAACAAAACCAGAGCCCATGGAACAAAACCAGGGCCCGAGGAACAAAACCAGGGCCGGCGGGAGAAAACCAGAGCCCGCGGGAGAAAACCAGATCTGAGGAAGAAAACCAGATCCCAGGAAAAAAACCAGGGCCTGCAGAACAAAACCAGAGTCCGCGGGAGAAAAGCAGAGTCCGCGGGAGAAAAGCAGAGACCGAGGAAGAAAACCAGAACCCCAGGGACAAAACCAGAGCCCGCGGGAGAAAACCAGGGCCCCAGGAACAAAACCAGGGCCAGAGGAACAAAGCCAGAGCGCATGGAACAAAACCAGGGCCCGCGGCAGAAAACCAGAGCCCGCAGGAGAAAACCAGAGCCCGCAGGAGAAAACCAGGGCCCCAGGAACAAAACCAGGGCCCCAGGAACAAAACCAGGGCCCCAGGAACAAAACCAGGCTTCCGTAGAACAGAACCAGGCTTCCGTAGAACAGAACCAGGCTTCCGTAGAACAGAACCAGGCTTCCGCGGAAGAAAAGCAGGGCCCGTGGGAGAAAAGCAGGGCCCCAGGAACAGAACCAGGCTTCCGTGGAACAGAACCAGGTTTCCGCGGGAGAAAACCGGAGCCCGCGGGAGAAAACCAGAGCCCGTGGGAGAAAAAACAGAGCCCGCGGGAGAAAAAACAGAGCCCGAGGAACAAAACCAGGGCCCCAGGAACAAAACCAGGGCCCGCGGGAGAAAACCAGGGCCCGCGGGAGAAAAACAGGGCCCGCGGGAGAAAAACCAGAGCCCGCAGGAAAAAAACAGAGCCCGCGGGAACAAAAAGATTTGACGTGCTTGACCTTGACGGCACATTTGTGCAAGACAGAGTCAAGGAATGGGGCATCCTCGGGGTCACTAAGCCATGGCTGTGCTGGGGACACGCCAAAAACATGCCTCAGCACCAGAAAAACACACTTCAACACACAAAAACACACCTCAATGCGCTTAAAACACACATTTCTGCATCTCAATGCACTTGAAGTATGTCTTTACAGGCCAAAACATGCCTTGATATGCTTAAAATGTGTCTACACATTAAAAACATGCCTTGACACACTTACAACATGCCTTCACTTGTTAAAACATGAATCAATGCACTTAAAACATGCCTTTACATACTTAAGACATGTTTACATGCTAAAACATGCCTCGGTGCACTGTAAAAATGCTTTTACATGCTGAAACACGCCTCAATGTGCCTAAAACATGTTTACAAACTAAAAACATAGCCTGACATGCTTAAAATAGGCCTTTACATGTTAAATACATGCCTTGATGCACTTAAAACATGCCTTTACATGCTAAAGCATGCCTCCACATGCTAAAAACATGCATTTACATGCTAAAAGCATGCTTTGATGTGTTTAAAACATCTTTACATGCTAAAACATGCTTCAATGAGCTTAAAACACACCTTTTCAAGCTAAAAACATGCCTCTGCACAAAAACATGCCTTGACATGCAAAAATGTGCTTTGACATAATTAAAATACGACTCTGACACACTAAAAACACGCCTTGACATGGTAAACGTATGCCTCAACATGATAAAACCAGCCTCAAAACACCCTAACATCCAGAAAACATGCCTCAACACCAAAACCACAGCCCAACATGCTATAATCACACCTTGACACACTAATAACACACCAGTAGGCACCATGTTGTGACATGGGGATATTGCAGGGTGACCTGGGGGCCCTGGACCAGGATTTGGGGCATTTTAGGGTAATTCGGGGGGGGGCTTAGGGGTCCCAAGGCAAATTAGAGCCATTTTGGGACAATTCAGGAGGGGATTTGGGGTCCCCAGAGCAGAATTTGGAGATATGTGGGGCAAATCTGGTGGGATTTGGAGTCCCTGGGCTGCAATTAGGGACAATTCTGGAGGGATATGGGGTCCCAAGGCAGAATTTGGGGCATTTAGGGGCAATTCTAGGGGGATTTGGGGTCCCCAGCACAGTATTTGGGGCATTTTGGGAATATTCTGGGATGATTTGGGGACCCTAGCACAGAATTTGGGGCATTCTGGGGCAATTCTGGCAGGATTTGGGGTCCCTGGAACAGATATTGGGGCATTTAGGGCCTCGGGGACGCACTTAGGAGCATTTTCGGGCCATTCGGGGGGGATTTGGGGGCCCCAGACTTGAATTTGGGGCTTTTGAGGGGCAATTTTGGCGGAATTTGAGGTATTTGGGGGCAATTCTGGGGGGAATTGATATCCCCAGGGCAAATTAGGGGCATTTGGGGGCAATTCTGGGGGGCTTTGGAGTCCCTAGGACACATTTTGGGGTTCTTCTGGTGGGATTTGGCTTCCCTGGGCTGCAATTAGGAGCAATTCTGGGGAGATTTAGGGCCCCTGGAACAGAATCTGGGGCATTTTGGAGGAATTTGAGGTGATTCTGGAGAATCTGGGGCATTGTGGGGCCGTTCCAAGGGAATTTGGGGTCCCCAGGGCAAGTTATGCGCATCTGGGGGCAATTCTGGGGGGATTTAGGGCACCTGGAGTCAATTTTGGAGTATTTCGGGGCAATTCTGGGGGGATTTGGAGTCCTGGGATGCCGTTGGGGTGATTCCAGGGGGATTTAGAGTCCCTGAAGTTCATTTGGGGGGATTTTGGAGCAATTCTGGGGGGATTTAAGGCATTTGGGGGCAATTCTGGTGGAATTTGGGGTCCCTGGATCAGAATTTTGAGCATTTTGGAGCGATTCTAGGGGGACTTTATGTCCCCATCACAAATTAGGGGCATTTTTTGGCAATTCTGGGGGATTTAGGGCCCCTGGAGTCCATTTTGGGGCAATTCTGAGTGGATTTGGGGTCCCTGGAGTGCATGTTGGGGGTATTTATGGGGGGATTTAGAGCCCCCGAGGTCCATTTGGGGGGATTTTGGGGCAATTCCAAGGGGATTTGTGGCTTCTGGGGTGCATTTAGGAGCATTTTAGGGACATTCTCAGGGGATTTGGTGTCCCCAGACCAGAATTTTGGGCTTTATGGGGCAATTCTGGGGGGATTTGAGGCATTTTGGGGCAATCCTGGGAGGATTTGGGGTCCATGCATCAGAATTTTGGGCATTTTGGGGCAATTCTGGGGGGAATTGGTGTTCCCAGAGCAAATTAGGGACATTTGTGGGCAATCCTGGCGGGATTTGGGTACCCCAGCACAGAATTTGGGGCATTTTGGGGCAATTCTGGGGGGATTTGGGATCTGCAGAGCAGATCTAGGGCCATTTTGTGGTAATTCTGAATGGATTTGGAGTCCCCAGCCCAGAATTTGGGGCATTTGGGGGCTATTCCAAGGGATTTAGGACCTGGGAGGGGACCCAAGCATCCAGCTCCCCACTCACACCAACCCAACACCTCCCTGGATGCCTGGGTCCCACCTTGGCCACCCGTCCTTGCTCCAGCACCAGCTCCTGGGTCTTGATGTTCTTGTGTTCCTGCTCCTTCTCCTGTCATTTCTTGTGCCAGTAACAGATGTCCAGCGTGGGGCCCTTCTCTGGGGGAGAAGGGGGTCACAGGGAGACCCAGGCATCTGGGAGAAACCCCTGCCCCCACCCTGTCACCCCTCTGGTTCTGGGATCCCCCTCACCAAGGAGTCCGGGCATCCAGGCACACACCCCCAGAAAGGGACCCAGGCGTCCGGGACCCCTATTTCTCCCCCCTCAATCTCAACCAGAGCCCCAACAACCCCCTAAAAGGGGACCCAGGCTCCCAGGCCCCCCGGTCCCCCAAGAAGGGACCCCAACACCCACCCCTCCCCGCCAAAAGGGGACCCAGGCATCCCCATAGAAGCCACTCAGGTATCCCAGACCCCCTATTTCTCCTTCTCAAGATCAACCCAGGCCCCTCAAAACCCCTCCCCAAGAGGGACCCAGGCATCTGGGACCCCCCAAAAAGGGACCCAGGTGTCCAGGGACCCCCCCAAAAAAGGGACTCCAGCACCTAGGCTCACCCCGGCCCCGCAGGCAGTACCACTCCCGAATGGCCTCGGCCGTCTTCTCAGTGATGTTGACGCAGTCGCCTTGGAACCACTCGTTGCAGTTGTTGCACCCGCTGCGGGGGAGGGGAGCACCTCAGCCAAGGGACCCAGACGCCCGGCACCCCCCCACCCTCCCACATAAGGGACCCAGGTGTCTAAAGAAGCCCCATAAAGAGGAACCCAGTAATCCAGGGGGGACCCAGGCATCGAGGACTCCTCCACCCTAACGGACCCAGGCATCCGGGAGCCCCCCACCCTCCCCCATAGGGGACCCAGACATCCGGGGAAGCCCCATAAGGAGGAACCCAGGAATCAGGGGGACCCAGGCATCTGGGGAGGGGACCCAGGCACCCGAGGCTCACGTGCGCTTCCCGCAGGTGTATGCACTCTTCTGTGATGTCCAGACCAGGTCCTCTAGTCTGGTGTACTGTGTAATGGCCCGTATAACGTGGGACTGAAACCAAGAACTTCTGACAGACTAGCACAGACTTTTGAAAAATGTATCTAACCTTGATCCAGCCAGGATACACAGATTTCATTTCACTTCCATGGTTCACTTTATCAACAAGGGCCAAATTTAAATAAAATGCAGAAGTCACAAGAATTCAGTCCTCAGGCAGTGAAAAGAAATCTGAGAAACTGTTCAGGAAACTATTCTCTTGAAACAAATGCATTTTTCATGAAGCAAAATGAGAAAATAGTATTTGCTGTTGGGAACTTTGAACTGTCTTTGCCCTTATCCTCAGAATATTCAAAGAAGCAGATGCATTCACCCAACAGCATCATCAATTTCGGACACTGGAATAAAAACGCTGTAGAACATTTCTAAAGGGACTCAATGTTTTTTCTCTCTTGGAAGAGCTCAGCTCTGCAGCATAAGCAAACATTTTCATTTCAGGTCACTGTATCTGACTTACTCTTCTTCATATCTTAGGCATTGTAGGAAGCAATAATCATCACGAACAGTGCCTACCCACACTCAAATTATTAATTGCAATCATAGATGAATTTTCCTATATTGCTTCAAATAAAGTGTGAATACATTTCACATTAATCTATGTCTGAAAAATAGCTCATGAATAATTCATTCAATGATAATTCCTCCAATCAATCAGAGAGTGATTTAAATACATTTTATTAGTGTTGGACTAACTGTTCATTATTGCTTCACTGAATTGCATGTGAGAAAATGTCAAAATTGTTCCAAACTCTTCTGTTACTAGCAACTAAAATTATTCTTGCACCAGAATTTCCTACTCAAGGAAAAAAAAATCAGACTGGCTGCATAAAAATTCCCTACCGCTATCCAAATACACACACACATATATATATAAAAAAAAATAAATAAATACCTATCTCTGAGGAAGAATAGGAGGTCTGTCCCACTTAGAGATGCAAACTCAGTGAGAGAAAGAAGCATCCCAAATCTAATCTCATCCAAACAAACCCCAAGCTTTTGTACGCACATCTTCTGGCTGTGGTTTTGAAAGTTTACCCCTTGGAGCATACCTGGCAGCAGGTGAAAGTGGTAAGTGCTCCAAATCCATTTCATGTAATCGCAACTGTGACCTCCCTGCCGCTGTCCTCTAGGAAAGAGTCTGAGACATGCCACGTGAGGAAAGTTGAAACCAATTGATTATTCATTTGTGTTATAATCATCCCCTCCTGGATTAAATAAGAGGCTTCCATTGCATAGCAGATTTCCACTTCACTAAATCCTGGGGTTTACTTTGCTTTTTCAGATTCATTTTTATCCTTCTTCCCCCCTCTTGCGCAAGCCTCACTGTCTTCCTTTTCAACTGCAATTATCACTTTTCAATACTAATACTTTCCCAAGCAGCCTAGAGTTTCACCCCTTTGTACTGAACCAGATTCCTCAACATTTGATCCAGTAAGTGGCTTATTTTACCCTCTAATCTCTCATTTGCCACCTCTGCACACAACCTGGATCTTTCCCTACCTAAACAAGCCATTTTCCACACTCTCATTACCTCTTCCTTTGTACTTCTCACCTTCCTTCCCTAGTGCATAGGATTACCAATTCCGTTTCTCTCCAATAAACCTTGTTCTTTTCTTGGTTTACCTCTAATCTTATTTTCTCAAAATATATTTCAAGTCTTTTTTTTCCTATTTAATTCATGTTTAATGCTCAGGCTTTAGATGAGTTCTTTGAGCTGTTGCTTTATATAGTGTAACAAAGAAAATCAGTGATAATGAAAAAGCGTACCGAAATACACAAAACAGAAGTATAAAAGATTTGTTCCAATCTTTGCATGCACACATATAGTGTAGTTAAGCTATACTATCTCCCTACTGAGCTCTGATGAACCTCCATCTGTAGCGGTACACAAAATAGAAAAAGGCTTCCTTCCTTCTGGCCTTACAGAGAGAGGGAGGGAAGTTCTTAATGCCTCACGTTGAGTTAAAATTACCAGCTATTCGTAAGGTTAGAACCATTTTTATTTCGCAAATAAAGCGAAATTAGACCGCTTTGGATTAGACAGCCAGCATCACCAGACACAGACAGCCTGAATCCTACCACAGCCAAGTTTATTAAACTCCAAAGACAACTTGATGTGTTCCTTTAGACTTCACTGATTTTTCCCCCGTGCACAGCCCCCCCACAGTACCACCTCTCGGCCCCTCCGGGGCTCTGCAGCCCCCCCCCAGGCCAAACTCCCCAGATGCTCACAGCCCCTCCCCAGCCTGGAGCCCCCCCAGTCCCCTTCCCCGGGGCCTGCAAGTCCCCCCCCGCCTGCCCCACTCCTCGGCCCCCCATGCCCATGGCCCCTCAGACTCACTACCACCACCACCACGATGATTGATGATGAGGATGAGGATGCCGATGCCACCGCCGCCGCTGCTGCCTGGCTGCAGACCCTGCCGCGAGCCCCGTTGAAATAGCCTCCGCAGCCAATCAGCACACGGCTCCACCAGGCTGCCCACGCGGGACACACGGGGAGTTGTAGTCCCCGCCCCAGAAGCACACATGCACGGTGTTTCATGCAGCGCGGGTGGCTGTGCAGGGACCTCTGTGCCATGGTGGTGATTGTGCAGGACCCTCGTGCGACAGTGGTGGTTGTGCAGGACCCTTGTGCAATGATGGTGGTTGTGCAGGACCCTCATGCAATGGTGGTGGTTATTTTTCTCAGCAGTAGCCTTGGGTTCAGGAGCAAAACAGCTGGTGTCTGATACCGCCACAGTGTACCGCCTCAAGGCCACCTCCAGTTCCTACGTGGCTCCCACAATGTGCGTGGACCCCCCCTGCAACAGGTGCAGATGTGCAAGGACCCCCGTGCTATGGGGACTGGGATTGTTATAAAGAAGTCTGATTCACTGTGTTCTTCTCTCTGCAGAGCCTCGTTCCGCAGGAGCAGCTCTGCGCCAGCAGCTGGAGCCTCAGGCTGCAGGAGCTGACCCAGCCTGAACGTTCTGATAAATCTAACGCTGCAAACACAGAACTCACTGAATCCAGCAGATGGGAGCGGGACAAAGAAGAGAAGGACCAAGGAAACAATTCCTGGAATCACAGAAGGGTTTGGGTGGGAAGGGACCTCTAAAGCTCATCTAGTCCAACCCCTAGCCGTAAGTAGGGACACACTCACCTGGACCAGGTTGCTCAGAGCCCCATCCAGCCTGACCTTGAACGTGTCCAGGGATGGGGCATCCACCACCTCTCTGGGCAACCTGCGCCAGTATCTCACCGCCCTCACCGTAAAACATTTCTTCCTAATACCTAGTCTGAATGCCGCTGGCAGGCAGGCACAAGCTGACCCTCGATGGCAGAGAGAAAGATAAAGGAGCACTGTGTAGCAAAGAAAGACGGGAGGCTCTGACGGAACAAGAAAGATGGAAAGGGAGATAAAGTGCTACAAGGTGCTGTGGAAAACAAGGAAGGTCTCAGGAGGCATCGTGACTGTGAGAAGCGGGGTGTTGAGGGGGGCTGACGGATAGGCTTGGGGATGACAAGAAGGAACTCGGGTGATCATCTGAGCAGAATACAGATGGTCTAGGGTGGCCGGGGACTGAACACAGGAATCCTAGATAGTGCAGAGGAACCAATGAGTGCTCTACGGCTCAAAGTGCTACAAGATGGATGTGGAGCACAAAGGAAGTCTCAAGAGGCATCATAACCAGGAGAAAAAATGTCACGAGGCAGCCAGAGAGACAGAAAAAGGATTGGGGACATGCTGATTAAATCCAGAGGGAATTTGAACCGAGTAAACGTCATCAGAGGGCCAGAGAACAAAAGAGGCACAGCTAGAGGGAAGAGTGGACCCAAATGACTGGGCTGGGTCACAGATATGGACTCAAGAAGTCTTCTGAGGGAACAAGAGGGGTGCAAGGTCCACTACAAAGCTAAAAGTATACTAAGGGCAACCTCAAAGGCATCAATAGGCATCATGACACCATTAGAAGGGTCCTGATTGGGCCAGAGAGACCAAAGGCGGCTCAGGAACACAAGGAGGAAGTCTGGAGGGGATTTGAACAGAGTACAGATGTCCTCAGGAGGCCGGGGACCAAATGGAGGCACCCTGGATGGCAGACAGGATGATAAGAACGCTCCAAGGCACAAACAAACTCAAGGACAAGGTTTGGAGGTAATAAGAGGGGATCAAAGGTGGCTACAGAGCTAAAACAGGGCTGTGGGACATAAAGAAGGCTTCAGGAGCCACAGTGACCGGGAGCGGAGGGGTCATGAAAGGCTCGGAGGGATAAGAGAGATTGAAAGGGAGGTAAAGCCCTACCAAAATGCTGTGAAGCGCAAGGAAGGTCTCAAGAGGCACCCTAGATGGCATAGAGAAGAAAGAGAATGCTCATTTTTGGGAACAGAGATCTTGGGCGTAATTGCGACAAAAATAGTCCAAAGGGGCCTTACGGAGCTAAAAGTGGAACATCTTGGACCTCGGGAGGCATCATGATGGTAGCAGAGGGTTCTGAGAGGGACAGACAAAAGAAAGCTCGAGGACATGATGAAGAAGTCCAGAGGGGACCTGAAAAGACTACAGCTGTCCTCAGGGATCAGGGACTGAACAGAGGTATCCTAGCTAGCATAGAGGACAACCTGAGTGTTCTGGAGATGACAGATGGCATCAGGAAAGGTTCTCAGGGAGCAAGAAGGTTGCAAAGTGCGCTACAGAGCCAAAACACAGCTGTGGGGCACAAGGACAGTCTCAGGAGGCATGATGACGGGAAAAGGGTGCTGAGAGTGAAAGAGGGACAGAAGGTGGCTCTGGGACACAATGCAAAACTCAAGAAGGTGTTCCAGCAACGTACAGATGTCCTCAGGGGATGAGCGACTGAATGGAGACATCCTAGATAGCAGTGAATAAGGTGAGAGCGCTCTGGGGAACAGAGAAAGCCTGAGGAAGGGTTTTGTCTGAATAGGAGAGACACCAAGAGGGCTGCACAGCTCAAAGGGTGCCATGGGGCATGAGGACGGTCTTGGGAGGCGTCATGACAGGAACGAGAGGGCTCTGGGGGGCAAGGGGAACATGGACATAGAGACAAACAAAGGATTGCTGACACAGTGAGGTAGTCGGGAGGGGATCTGAACAGAGTACAGATGTCCTCAGGGGACTGGGGACCAAACGGAGGCATCCGACATGGCGGAGGGAAGGTAAGAGTGCTCTGGGACAAAATGAAAGCCTGAGGAAGAGTTGTCTCTGAATAAGAAAGATACAAAGCCTGCTGCAGAACTAAAGGTTGGTGCATGGAACACAAGGACGCTCACAGGAAGCATCGTGACAGCAATAGAGGGGTGCTGAGGTGGCCAGAGAGACAGAAGGCGGCTCGAGGGCACAAAGGTCTGAACAGAGTACAGATGTTGTGAGGGAGACGCTGACCCATTGGAGGCAAGCGAGATGGAGGAGAGGACAAAAAGACTGCTCTGAGGAAGAGGGACGCCCCGAGGAGATGTTCTGACAAACCGAGAGGGGTACAAATTACGCTCCAGCGATAAAAGCGTGCCGAGGAGACCCTCTAAAGCCTTGGGATGAACTGAGAGAAGAGGAAAAAAATAAAAGGCATAAAAAGAAAATTTACAAAGTGACAGGCTACAGGACAGATAAGAACAAATTAAAAAATTAACACAGTTAACTTGATAAAAGTAGACATTAAATAAAAATTTTAAAAACAACAGAGTATACGACAGACAGGAAAGAATTAAAAAGTAGCAATAGACAACTTGATAAAAGTAGACATAGAAAGAAAATTTCAAAAGCGATGGGGTACAGAACAGACAGGAAAAAAATTAAAAATAGGGACAGAAAACTAGATAAAAGTACACATAGAAACAAAAATTCAAAATTGAAGGCATTAAGAGAGGAAAAAATTAGAAGATAGGAAAAACAAACTAAATAAATGGACACATGGAAAGCAAATTTCAAAAGCAACATGACAGTGAGAACAGACAAGGAAGAACTAAAAACAGGGACAGGAACCAGATAAAAGCAGACAGAGAAATAGTATCATAAAAGGAACAGGATTAAGAAATTAAAGGAAGAAGTTAAAAAATAGGAAAAGCAAGCAAAATTTTAAAAAGAAAAAAAAATTGAAAAGCGACAATATACAGGACAGACAAAATGAATTAAAAATATAGACAGTGACCTGAACTGGATAAAAGTAAAAATAGAAAGAATGTAAAAGCAACAAGATACAGAACAAACAAACAATAAATAAAAAGTAGGGATAGACATCTTGATAAAAGTAGACATGGGAAGAATATTTACAAAGCGACAACAGGACAGAGGAAAAAGTACAAACAAGGACTAGATAAACAGAAACATAGCAAGAAAAATTAAAAAGCAATACAATACAGGACAGACAAGAAAGAATTAAAAAATAAAATGAACCACATAAAAGGAGACATAGAAAGAAAGCTTAAAAATCGACATCACTAAGGAAAGAGAAGAAAAAATTAAAAAATAAGGATAGAGTAAAAAAGACAGAAAAATAGAAAGTAAATTTCTAAAACAGCAGAGTACATGATAGAGGAAAAAAATAAAAAATAGAGATAGTGAGTTTGATAAGAGTAGACATAGAAAGAAATTTAATAAAATAATCAGGGTACAGAACAGAGAAGAAAAAAATGAAGAAATAAAGACAGTGAACTGCGTAAAAGTTTACACAGAAAGAAAGCTGAAATACTGGCATCATTAAAGGAAAGAGAAGAAAAATGAGAAAATAAGAATAGGGTGACACATAGAAAATTTAAAAAGCAGGACAAAGGGATAGAGAGAAAAAAAAATAGGGACAGGAAGAAAAGCAGAATAACCAAGAGAAGAAAAAAAAACAGAAAGGGAACTGCACAGAGATGGGCAGCAGGACAGAGAGATGGAGAAAGAAAAAACAGGAACGAGAACAGGGACAGAGGGATAGAGAGGCAAAGAGAGGGACGGGGACCAGGACAGTGGGATATAAATGGAGAGGGACGGGGAGCAGAACACAAGATTGCAGAGAAAGAGGTCCAGGGAAGTGGAAGGAATGACAGAGAGAAAAAGAAGGGGGCAGGGAGCAGATCAGAGAGCTGGAGGAAGAAAAGATGCTGCTGGGGAGCCGGACAGGATGACAGAGCCAAAAGAAATGAATAGGAAGCAGGGCAGCAGGATGCAGACAGCAAAAATAATTGTAGGCAACAGGACAGAGGGATTGACAGAGAACTAAGGGACAGGGAGCAGGACAGAGGAATGGAAGGAAAAAATATTGATGAGCAACAGGACAAAAGGATGCAGAGAAAAAGAAAGAGGGAAAAGGAAGGAGGGAGAGAGAGAGAGAAAGATGGGGATAGAGCATGGGACATGGAGAGACAAAAAGCAGGACAAGGAACAGCACAGAGGGACTCAGGGCAGGGTGGGGGGAACCAGATGCAGATAAAGACAAAGAGATGGAAAAGGAAAGAAAACAATGATGGGCTGCTGGACAGAGATGGAGGAAGAAAAACTAGGGCCAGAGGAGGGAAGAGAGAAAGGAAAAAAAGGACAGCTAGCTGGACAGGGGGATATAACTAGAAACAAGGAGACAGGCAGCGGGACAGAGGGATAAAGGCAGAATAACCAGGGAGAGGAAGCAGGACAGATGGACAGTGAGACCAAAAAAACGGGCAGGGAGCAGGACTGAAAGATGGAGAAAGAACCATTAGGGGCACAGGGGTAGAAAGAGGAAAATACAGGCTGGAGGAAGGACAGAGGGACAGAGAGAGAGTGACACAACCCGGACAGAGAGTGGGAGAAAGAAAAACCCGTGACAAGCACCAGGCCAGAGGCGGGGGCAAGGGGAAAGGAGTACAGGAGGAAGGAGAGACGGATACAGGAAACAAGCGAGGGACAGGGAGCAAGAAAATGGGATACAGAGAAAAAGAGAGGGATGGGGAGAAGGACACTGGAATAGAGAGGAAGCAAGAGCAACAGGGAGAATGACAGGGAGATGGAGCCAGAGGAAAAACAGGGACCAAAAGCAGGACAGAGAAATGGCAAAGGAAAATTAGGGATGGGGAGCAGGACAGAGGGGTGGAGAGACAACGAGGGACGCAAGGATAACAACAGAGAAAGAGGGAGGGAGAGAGGGAAGGAAGGATGAGGAGCAGCACAGCAGGATGGAGAAAGAAAGAGAGGGATGGGGAGCAGGGCAGAGAAATGGAGAAAGAAAATACAGTGATGGGGAGCAGGACAGGGGGCTAGAAAGAGAAAAATAAGACAAGAGAGAAGACCGAGGAGCAGAGAGAGAAAGAAAGGTCGAAAGAAAAGGTCAGAGAGGCAGCGAAATCAAGAAAAACAGGGACAAGGAGCCCTGCCAAGAGATGAAGCAAGAAAATGTAGGGTCGGTGAGCAGGACAGAGGGATAGAGAGACGGGGCGGGGGGAGGAGAGGAAGAACAAAGGAGCGACACAGATGGTGACAGGGCGCAGGACATACAAACAAAGAGAGAAAAAGGACAGGGAACAGGACAAAGGGATTGAGAAATAAAGAGAGGGTCAGATCTGTACAAAGAGAGCAAGAAGGGGGAAAAAAACCAGCAATGGGCTAGAGGACAGAGACAGAGGAAGAGAAAAAAGGGCCAGGGAGCAGGACAGAGGAGGAGAGAAAGGAAAAAGGGAGAGCTGGCTGAACAGGGAGGTATAGCAAGAAGCAACTGGACAGGCAGCAGGACAGAGAAATAAAGGCAGAAAAAACGGGGACACGAAGCAGGACAGAGGAAGAGTGAGAGGAAACAAGGGGCAGGGAGCAGGACAGAGGTGGAGAAAGAAGCATTGGAGCAGAAGGATAGAAAGAGAAAAAAGAAAGACAGCAAGAAGGATGGGGGATAGAGGGGAGAAAGAAGGACAAGGAGCAGGACACTGATTGTCAGAGAAAGACAGGGACAGGGAGCAAGACAAGGTGATACAGAGAGAGAAAAAAGGGACAGGGAGGCAGGACAAAGTGAAAGGCAGCCAAAAATAAGAGACAGGGAGCAGGACAGAGATGGAGGGGAAAAAGCCTACAATGGGCAGCAGGAGACAGGAAAGGAGAAGAAAAAAACTGCACTGGGCTGCAGGACAGAAATGGAGTGAGAAAAAACAGTGACAGGGAGGAGGATAGAGTGACAGAGAACAAAAAAAACAAAGAGGGAACAGGGCAGAGAAACCGGGGGAAAGGCAAGGAGAAGGACAAAGAATCGGGGGGGGACAGGAAGCAGGACAGGGAGATGGAACAAGAAAGGAAAAAAGGATGGGGAGGCAGAACAAACGGAAAGAGAAACAAGGACAGGGAGCAGGGCAAAGGGATGGAAGATGAAAAAATAGTGATGGGCTGCAGGATAGAGACGGAGGAATTAAAAAATACACACAGGGGGCATGACAGAATGACAGAGAGAGAAAAAAGGGACAGAGAGTAGAACAGCATTGGAGGAAAAAACCAACTATGATGGGCAGTGGGAGAGAGCTACAGAGAAAGAAAAAATACTGAGGAAGAGAGCAAGGAAAGAATGGAGAGCTAGCTGGACAGGAGGATACAGTAAGAAAGGATGGGAGAGGGCATGGGACAGAGAGAGAAAGACAGAAAAGATAGTGAGAGGAAGCAGGGCAGAGGGACAGCAAGAAAAAAAAGGTACAGGGATCTGCACAGAGATGGAGAAAAAAGCAGCAAAGACAGACGAGAAGAGACAGAAAGAGCAACGGGGAGCAGGGCAGAAAAAGAAAAATCAGGGCAGCAGCGTGATGAGGATGGAGGAAAAAATCTGGGATGGTCAACAGGACAGAGAGGAATATGAATATGGGTAGGGAGTGGGACAAAGGGATATAGCAAGAAACAACAGGACAGAAAGCAAGACAGAGCAACAGACAAGAATAATAACAAGAGAGAGAAAGACAGAGACCATGAGAAGCACAGGGGGTTAGAGAAAGAAAAAGAGGTATTAGGAGCCCTGCAGAGAGATGGAGAACAAAAAAAAAAAAAAGAGGCAGGGAGCAGCACAAAGGGTCAGAGAGAGTAAGAGACAAACAGGAAGAAGGACTGGGACAGTGAGATACACAATGAAAAAAAACAGTGATAGTAAGCAAGACAAAGGGATAGAGAAAGAGATGGAAAGAGAAAGAGAGAGAGGAAGGCAGGGACACGGCGCGGCATGTACAGGCGCGGAGAGGAAAAGAATGCAAGGGAACAGGCCAAAGAAATTGTTGGGGAAAAAAAGACGGATGCAGATCAGGACAAAGAGATGGAAAAGCAACGCAGTGATGCCTACAGGACAGAGACAGAGAATGAAAAAAAAAAAAGGGAGAGGGAGCAGGACACAAAAATAGAGAGAAGAGGAGAGGTACAGGGGAAGAGACAAAAAAGAAAAAAAACCTCACAAGAGCATGTGAAAGAGAGGGGGCCAGGAGAGAGGCAGGGAGGGCCCAGGATGCACAAGAGGGGAGACAGGGCCTCGAGGGCCCGGGACTCACCCTCACCGCAGCTCTCGCTCTTGGTGCTGCCAGGAGACTTTGACAGTTCAGACGCTTCTTTCTCCTTCTCTCCTCCCTTCCTCTTCTGCAACTCTGGTCGCTTGGCTGTCCTCCACCTAAGAGAATATATGGGTGTCTCACAGCTCTTACGAGATAAGGCTTCCTAGACAAGTATCCTTGCTCACTCATGCAATGGCTCGTGGCCGTACCGCGCTGTTGGTGATGCATACAAACCCTGCGGTCCGTGTTGGCAGCCTGGCCTGCTGTGCACTACAAAGGATGATCCTTCCTCAGCCGGAGAGGCAGGCTCTTTCTTGCCTGCAGCAGGAGACAGCTGCCAGCCAGATGGCCTTCGATTTCTTCTTCTTTACGTTTCTATGGCATCTCCAGCTTCAGCCGCGGCAGCTCCTGTCCACAGCCGGTAACACCGCTTTTCAAGGAGCAGCTGGAAGCCCGCAGGAAAACACACGAAACCGGCAACAGAACTAGACCACGTGCCGTGCCGCGGGGGCCGCGGCGGTAGGAAGGACTACACCTCGTCGCACACGCCTAAGAGCAGCCCGGCAGCCGAGTCCGCAAAAACTGCACCTGCCGGCACGCACTGGCAAACACGGCGCAGCCCCCTCCGCGCGGCTCCCCGCGGCGCCGGCTCCGACCCGCCGCGGCCCCCTCCGCGCGGCTCCCCGCGGCGCCGGCTCCGACCCGGCGCGGCCCGTCCGCGGCGCCGGCTCCGACCCGGCGCGGCCCGTCCGCGCGGCTCCCCGCGGCGCCGGCTCCGACCCGGCGCGGCCCGTCCGCGCGGCTCCCCGCGGCGCCGGCTCCGACCCGGCGCGGCCCGTCCGCGCGGCTCCCCGCGGCGCCGGCTCCGACCCGGCGCGGCCCGTCCGCGCGGCTCCCCGCGGCGCCGGCTCCGACCCGGCGCGGCCCGTCCGCGCGGCTCCCCGCGGCGCCGGCTCCGACCCGGCGCGGCCCGTCCGCGCGGCTCCCCGCGGCGCCGGCTCCGACCCGGCGCGGCCCGTCCGCGCGGCTCCCCGCGGCGCCGGCTCCGACCGGCGCGGCCCGTCCGCGGCGCCGGCTCCGACCCGGCGCGGCCCCCTCCGCGCGGCTCCCGGCGGCGCCGGCTCCGACCCGGCGCGGCCCCTCCGCGCGGCTCCCGGCGGCGCCGGCTCCGACCCGGCGCGGCCCGTCCGCGCGGCTCCCCGCGGCGCCGGCTCCGACCGGCGCGGCCCGTCCGCGGCGCCGGCTCCGACCCGGCGCGGCCCCCTCCGCGCGGCTCCCCGCGGCGCCGCCTCCGACCCGGCGCGGCCCCCTCCGCGCGGCTCCCCGCGGCGCCGCCTCCGACCCGGCGCGGCCCCCTCCGCGCGGCTCCCCGCGGCGCCGCCTCCGACCCGGCGCGGCCCCCTCCGCGCGGCTCCCCGCGGCGCCGCCTCCGACCCGGCGCGGCCCCCTCCGCGCGGCTCCCCGCGGCGCCGCCTCCGACCCGGCGCGGCCCCCTCCGCGCGGCTCCCCGCGGCGCCGGCTCCGACCCGCCGCGGCCCCCTCCGCGCGGCTCCCCGCGGCGCCGGCTCCGACCCGCCGCGGCCCCCTCCGCGCGGCTCCCCGCGGCGCCGGCTCCGACCCGGCGCGGCCCCCTCCGCGCGGCTCCCCGCGGCGCCGCCTCCGACCCGGCGCGGCCCCCTCCGCGCGGCTCCCCGCGGCGCCGCCTCCGACCCGGCGCGGCCCCCTCCGCGCGGCTCCCCGCGGCGCCGCCTCCGACCCGGCGCGGCCCCCTCCGCGCGGCTCCCCGCGGCGCCGGCTCCGACCCGGCGCGGCCCCCTCCGCGCGGCTCCCCGCGGCGCCGGCTCCGACCCGGCGCGGCCCCCTCCGCGCGGCTCCCCGCGGCGCCGGCTCCGACCCGGCGCGGCCCCCTCCGCGCGGCTCCCCGCGGCGCCGGCTCCGACCCGGCGCGGCCCCCTCCGCGCGGCTCCCCGCGGCGCCGGCTCCGACCCGGCGCGGCCCCCTCCGCGCGGCTCCCCGCGGCGCCGGCTCCGACCCGGCGCGGCCCCCTCCGCGCGGCTCCCCGCGGCGCCGGCTCCGACCCGGCGCGGCCCCCTCCGCGCGGCTCCCCGCGGCGCCGGCTCCGACCCGGCGCGGCCCCCTCCGCGCGGCTCCCCGCGGCGCCGGCTCCGACCCGGCGCGGCCCCCTCCGCGCGGCTCCCCGCGGCGCCGGCTCCGACCCGGCGCGGCCCCTCGCGGCGCCGGCTCCGACCCGGCGCGGCCCGTCCGCGGCGCCGGCTCCGACCCGGCGCGGCCCCCTCCGCGCGGCTCCCGGCGGCGCCGGCTCCGACCCGGCGCGGCCCCTCCGCGCGGCTCCCGGCGGCGCCGGCTCCGACCCGGCGCGGCCCCTCCGCGCGGCTCCCGGCGGCGCCCGCTCCGACCCGGCGCGGCCCCTCCGCGCGGCTCCCGGCGGCGCCCGCTGCGACCCGGCGCGGCCCCCTCCGCGCGGCTCCCCGCGGCGCCGGCTCCGACCCGGCGCGGCCCGTCCGCGCGGCTCCCCGCGGCGCCGGCTCCGACCCGGCGCGGCCCGTCCGCGCGGCTCCCCGCGGCGCCGGCTCCGACCCGGCGCGGCCCGTCCGCGCGGCTCCCCGCGGCGCCGGCTCCGACCCGGCGCGGCCCGTCCGCGCGGCTCCCCGCGGCGCCGGCTCCGACCCGGCGCGGCCCGTCCGCGCGGCTCCCCGCGGCGCCGGCTCCGACCCGGCGCGGCCCGTCCGCGCGGCTCCCCGCGGCGCCGGCTCCGACCGGCGCGGCCCGTCCGCGGCGCCGGCTCCGACCCGGCGCGGCCCCCTCCGCGCGGCTCCCGGCGGCGCCGGCTCCGACCCGGCGCGGCCCCTCCGCGCGGCTCCCGGCGGCGCCGGCTCCGACCCGGCGCGGCCCGTCCGCGCGGCTCCCCGCGGCGCCGGCTCCGACCGGCGCGGCCCGTCCGCGGCGCCGGCTCCGACCCGGCGCGGCCCCCTCCGCGCGGCTCCCCGCGGCGCCGCCTCCGACCCGGCGCGGCCCCCTCCGCGCGGCTCCCCGCGGCGCCGCCTCCGACCCGGCGCGGCCCCCTCCGCGCGGCTCCCCGCGGCGCCGCCTCCGACTCGGCGCGGCCCCCTCCGCGCGGCTCCCCGCGGCGCCGCCTCCGACCCGGCGCGGCCCCCTCCGCGCGGCTCCCCGCGGCGCCGCCTCCGACCCGGCGCGGCCCCCTCCGCGCGGCTCCCCGCGGCGCCGGCTCCGACCCGCCGCGGCCCCCTCCGCGCGGCTCCCCGCGGCGCCGGCTCCGACCCGGCGCGGCCCCCTCCGCGCGGCTCCCCGCGGCGCCGGCTCCGACCCGGCGCGGCCCCTCCGCGCGGCTCCCGGCGGCGCCGGCTCCGACCCGGCGCGGCCCGTCCGCGCGGCTCCCCGCGGCGCCGGCTCCGACCGGCGCGGCCCGTCCGCGGCGCCGGCTCCGACCCGGCGCGGCCCCCTCCGCGCGGCTCCCCGCGGCGCCGCCTCCGACCCGGCGCGGCCCCCTCCGCGCGGCTCCCCGCGGCGCCGCCTCCGACCCGGCGCGGCCCCCTCCGCGCGGCTCCCCGCGGCGCCGCCTCCGACTCGGCGCGGCCCCCTCCGCGCGGCTCCCCGCGGCGCCGCCTCCGACCCGGCGCGGCCCCCTCCGCGCGGCTCCCCGCGGCGCCGCCTCCGACCCGGCGCGGCCCCCTCCGCGCGGCTCCCCGCGGCGCCGGCTCCGACCCGCCGCGGCCCCCTCCGCGCGGCTCCCCGCGGCGCCGGCTCCGACCCGGCGCGGCCCCCTCCGCGCGGCTCCCCGCGGCGCCGCCTCCGACCCGGCGCGGCCCCCTCCGCGCGGCTCCCCGCGGCGCCGCCTCCGACCCGGCGCGGCCCCCTCCGCGCGGCTCCCCGCGGCGCCGGCTCCGACCCGGCGCGGCCCCCTCCGCGCGGCTCCCCGCGGCGCCGGCTCCGACCCGGCGCGGCCCCCTCCGCGCGGCTCCCCGCGGCGCCGGCTCCGACCCGGCGCGGCCCCCTCCGCGCGGCTCCCCGCGGCGCCGGCTCCGACCCGGCGCGGCCCCCTCCGCGCGGCTCCCCGCGGCGCCGGCTCCGACCCGGCGCGGCCCCCTCCGCGCGGCTCCCCGCGGCGCCGGCTCCGACCCGGCGCGGCCCCCTCCGCGCGGCTCCCCGCGGCGCCGGCTCCGACCCGGCGCGGCCCCCTCCGCGCGGCTCCCCGCGGCGCCGGCTCCGACCCGGCGCGGCCCCCTCCGCGCGGCTCCCCGCGGCGCCGGCTCCGACCCGGCGCGGCCCCCTCCGCGCGGCTCCCCGCGGCGCCGGCTCCGACCCGGCGCGGCCCCCTCCGCGCGGCTCCCCGCGGCGCCGGCTCCGACCCGGCGCGGCCCCTCGCGGCGCCGGCTCCGACCCGGCGCGGCCCGTCCGCGGCGCCGGCTCCGACCCGGCGCGGCCCCCTCCGCGCGGCTCCCGGCGGCGCCGGCTCCGACCCGGCGCGGCCCCTCCGCGCGGCTCCCGGCGGCGCCGGCTCCGACCCGGCGCGGCCCCTCCGCGCGGCTCCCGGCGGCGCCCGCTCCGACCCGGCGCGGCCCCTCCGCGCGGCTCCCCGCGGCGCCCGCTCCGACCCGGCGCGGCCCCTCCGCGCGGCTCCCGGCGGCGCCCGCTCCGACCCGGCGCGGCCCCTCCGCGCGGCTCCCGGCGGCGCCCGCTGCGACCCGGCGCGGCCCCCTCCGCGCGGCTCCCCGCGGCGCCGGCTCCGACCCGGCGCGGCCCGTCCGCGCGGCTCCCCGCGGCGCCGGCTCCGACCCGGCGCGGCCCCCTCCGCGCGGCTCCCCGCGGCGCCGGCTCCGACCCGGCGCGGCCCCCTCCGCGCGGCTCCCCGCGGCGCCGGCTCCGACCCGGCGCGGCCCCCTCCGCGCGGCTCCCCGCGGCGCCGGCTCCGACCCGGCGCGGCCCCCTCCGCGCGGCTCCCCGCGGCGCCGGCTCCGACCCGCCGCGGCCCCCTCCGCGCGGCTCCCCGCGGCGCCGGCTCCGACCCGGCGCGGCCCCCTCCGCGCGGCTCCCCGCGGCGCCGCCTCCGACCCGGCGCGGCCCCCTCCGCGCGGCTCCCCGCGGCGCCGGCTCCGACCCGGCGCGGCCCCCTCCGCGCGGCTCCCCGCGGCGCCGGCTCCGACCCGGCGCGGCCCCCTCCGCGCGGCTCCCCGCGGCGCCGGCTCCGACCCGGCGCGGCCCCCTCCGCGCGGCTCCCCGCGGCGCCGGCTCCGACCCGGCGCGGCCCCCTCCGCGCGGCTCCCCGCGGCGCCGGCTCCGACCCGGCGCGGCCCCCTCCGCGCGGCTCCCCGCGGCGCCGGCTCCGACCCGGCGCGGCCCCTCGCGGCGCCGGCTCCGACCCGGCGCGGCCCGTCCGCGGCGCCGGCTCCGACCCGGCGCGGCCCCCTCCGCGCGGCTCCCGGCGGCGCCGGCTCCGACCCGGCGCGGCCCCTCCGCGCGGCTCCCGGCGGCGCCGGCTCCGACCCGGCGCGGCCCCTCCGCGCGGCTCCCGGCGGCGCCCGCTCCGACCCGGCGCGGCCCCTCCGCGCGGCTCCCCGCGGCGCCCGCTCCGACCCGGCGCGGCCCCTCCGCGCGGCTCCCGGCGGCGCCCGCTCCGACCCGGCGCGGCCCCTCCGCGCGGCTCCCGGCGGCGCCCGCTGCGACCCGGCGCGGCCCCCTCCGCGCGGCTCCCCGCGGCGCCGGCTCCGACCCGGCGCGGCCCGTCCGCGCGGCTCCCCGCGGCGCCGGCTCCGACCCGGCGCGGCCCCCTCCGCGCGGCTCCCCGCGGCTCACCTGTGCGGTGCCGACGCTGCAGTACCTGGCTTCGGCTACGAGACGACAGCAGCAGCGAGCACCCGCCGGACAGCGCTTGCCCAGGGGCGGCAGTGGCGCTGCAGTGCTGCACTTTGCATACGTCTGGCGACAGCGGTATTTCCTTACCGAGGAGCAGCAACGAGCGCGTGGGGAAACACCCCGCAGACACCGCAGCAGGGCATTGCTGTTACGGGTAGAGGCTAGCGTGCATCACAGGGACGCTACCGCGCATGCGCGGCTCCCGAACTGCAGTACCGAATTTTGTTCGCTCGGTGGCAGCAGGGAGCGCAGCAAAGCGCGCCACTGCGCATGCGCGGCACTCGCGCCGCAGTACCGAATTTTGGTCGCACGGTGGCAGCAGGGAGCACGGCAAAGCGCACCACCGCGCACGCGCGAATCCCGAGCTGCAGTACCGAATTTCGGTCGCACGGTGGCAGCAAGGAGCGCGGCAAAGCGCGCCACCGCGCATGCGCGGCTCCAGAGCTTCACTACCGAATTTTGGTCGCATGGTGGCAGCAGCGAGTACGGCAAAGCGCGCCACCGCGCATGCCCGAATCCCGAGCTGCAGTACCGAACTTTGGTCGCACGGTGGCAGCAAGGAGCGCGGCAGAAAGCTGTGATTTTGCTCCTCTAGCTCTCGTTGTCTTCCTCGGGCTCTGGTTTTCTTCCTCGAGGGCTAGTTTTGTTCCTCGGGCTCTGGTTTTGTTCTTCCAGCTCTGCTTTAGCTCCTCGGGCACTGGTTTGGTTCCAAGGGTCTCGTTTTGTTCCTCAGACCCTCCATTTGTTCCTCAGTCTCTGGTTTTGTTCCTCGGGCTCTAGTTTTCTTCCTCGAGCTCTGGTTTTGTTCCTCGGGCTCTGGTTCTGTTCCTCGGGCTCTGGTTCTGTTCCTCCAGCTCTGGTTTTTCTACTCGGGCTCTGGTTTTGTTCCTCGGGCTCTGGTTTTTTCCCTCGGGCTCTCATTTTGTTCCTCAGGCCCTGCTTTTCTTCCTCGGGCTCTGGTTTTGTTCCTCGGGCTCTGGTTTTGTTCCTCAGGCTCTAGTTTAGTTCCACAGGCTCTGGTTTTATTCCTCGGGCCCTCCTTTTGTTCCTCGGTCCCTGGTTTTCTTCCTCGGGCTCTGGTTTTCTTCCTCGGACTCTGGTTTTCTTCCTCGGGCTCTGGTTTTGTTCCTCGGGCTCTGGTTTTTTCCCTCGGGCCCTCCTTTTCTTCCTCGGGCCCTGCTTTTCTTCCTCGGGCCCTGCTTTTCTTCCTCGGGCCCTGCTTTTCTTCCTCGGGCTCTGGTTTTGTTCCTCGGGCTCTGGTTTTGTTCCTCGGGCTCTAGTTTAGTTCCACAGGCTCTGGCCTGTGGGCCCTCCTTTTGTTGTGTGATTAGACCTGGTGTGCTTCATTTGTGGCAAGTCCACCGAGCACCCAGGCCTGAATAAAACAATCTCTCTCCTGAGCGTGTGGAATTGGTTCCTTCCACGCCGGGCACGAATCCGCTTTTCGGACAACACCTAGCCCCCAGCACCCGCACCAGCAGCACCAGCAAGCCCAGTGCCCAGCACGCAGCAACCTCAGGGCCCAGCACCCAGCCGTGCCCGCCACCCGGACATGCCCAGCACCCAGCAACCCCAGTGCACAACACCCAGCACCCCCAGCGCCCAGAAACCAACACACGCACACACCCAGCACGCCCACCGCCCAAAACCCAGCAGCCCAACATGCCCAGCACACAGCACCACCACCGCCACCACCCCCACTGCCCAGTACCCAGCACCCACACATGCCCAGCACCCAGACATGCCCAGCACACAGCACCACCACCGCCCACCACCCCCACTGCCCAGTACCCAGCACTCACACATGCCCAGCACTCAGACATGCCCAGCAGGCAGCTTCTCTGCTGCCCACCGCCCAGCATCCCGACCGCCCAGCACCCAGACATGCCCAGGCCCCGCCACACAGCACCCACACTGCCCAACACCCAGCACTCACACATACCCGGCACAACCAGGGCCCAGCACACAGTACACGCACATGTCAGGAATCCAGCACCCTCACAGCACAGCACCCAGCAACCCCAGCACAGCCACCCAGCACCGCATATGCCCAGCACCTAGCACCGCATATGCCCAATACCCAGCACCCAGTACCTCCAGTACCCAGCATCCAGCACCAAGACATACCCTGCACTCAGTTATGTATAGTAGCCAGCAATATCAGGGCCCAGCACCCCAGTACCTAGAACCCAACACTGCCACTGCCCAACACCCACCACCCGGACATGCCCAGCACACAGCACCCCCACTGCCCCACACAGCCAGCGCCCAGTACCCAGCACCCAGAAATGCCCAGCACCCAAACATGCCCAGCACTCAACACACCACTGCCCAGATCCCAGCAAACCAGCCCCCAACATCTCCAGTGATCAGCACATAGCACCCGGAATGCCCAGCACCCGCAGCGCTCAGCACCCAGCACCCCCAGGGCCCAGCAGCCAGCACCGCAGCAACCAGCATCCCCAGCGCCCAGCACCCGGTCATGCCAAGCACCTGGACATGCCCAGCACCAAGCATGCCTGTGCCCAGCACACAATATCCCCAGCACCCAGTAGCCCCAGCACCCAGCAGCAAGAGATACCTTGCACCCGCTTACGCATAGTACCCACAGCGCTCAGCAGCCACCATCCCCAGTGCTCTGTACTCAGCACACCAAACACCCACCATCCAGCACCCCCACACGTCTCACACCCAGCACCCCCAGTGCGCAGTACCCCACACCCAGACATGCCCAGCACCCGGACATACACAGCACTCAGCACTGTCCTGCTTCCGGCTGGGACAGAGTTAACTTTCTTCCCAGTAGCTTGGGGGGTGTGCTGGCTTTTGGGTTTGGTGTGAGAGGAGCGTTGATGGCCACTTAATGCTTTGGCTGTTGCTGGGCGGTGCTTGCACCGGGAGACTTTTGTTCTCTCTTTTCGGCCTCCCACAGGAAGCTCGGGGGGGGTGGGGGGTGGCGGGGGGGTGGGAGCACAGCCGGGGTAGTTGACCTAGCTGGCCAATGGGGTGTTCTATAGCATGTGACATCCTGCTCAGTATAAAAAATGGGAGGGGGCGGGGGGAGGAAACGACTCTCCCCCCACCCCGCCCCAGTTCATGACACGCGGTCGGCAGCGGTGAGCAGTTGCATTCTGCATTGCCTGCTTTGTATCGTCTGTTGTTGTTGTTGTTCTCATTGTTATTATTACTGTTCTACTTCGTTTTATTTCAACCATTAAACTGTTTTTATCTCAACCCGGGAGTTTTCCTACTTGTGCCCTCCCGATTCTCTCCCCCATCCCACGGGGTGGGGGGGGGAGGAGAGCCAGCGGCTGCGTGGGGTTTTTTTGCAGGCTGGGGTTAAACCACGACATGCACCCATCATACCCTCCACCCAGCACCCCCAGGGCCCAGCACTCATTCCCAGACATGCGCACAACCTAGAACACCCACCGCCAACACACAGCCCCTGGACATGCCCAGCACCCAGCAGCCCACTGCCCAGCGCCCCCAGCACCCAGCATCCCCAGCACCCAGCAGGAAGAGATACCCTGCACCCGCTTATGCATGGTACCCAGCACTCCCAGGGCCCAGCAACCAGCACCCCGAGTACTTAGCCTCCAGCACCCACACCAGCCAGCACCCAGCAAGGCCGGTACCCAGCAACCTCAGGGCCCAGAACCCCGCAGCCAGCCATTGCCCAGCACACAGACATGCCCAGCACCCAGCAACCCCAGTGCACACAACCCAGAAGCCCCAGCGCCCAGAAACCAACAGCCCCAGTGCCCAGCACTCCCAGGGCTCAGAAACCAACATTCGCATGCACCCAACACTCCAACCACCCGGCACCCGGACATGCCCAGCATGCAGCACCACCAGGGACCACCACCGCCAGCACCACGCACCCAGCACTACCACTGCCCAGCACCTGGACATGCCCAGCACCCAGAGTGCCCAGCAGGCAGCTTCCCTGCTGCCCACCGCCCAGCATCGCGACCGCCCAGCACCCCGACCACCCAGCACCCACACTGCCCAATACCCAGCACCCACACATACCCAGCACAACCAGGGCCCAGCACACACACATGCCAGGTTAAACCATGACATGCACCCATCATACCCTCCACCCAGCACCCCCATGGCCCAGCACTCATTCCCAGACATGCGCACAACCTAGCACACCCACCGCCAACACACTGCCCCTGGACATGCCCAGCCGCCCCAGTGCCCAGCACCCAGTAGCCCCAGCACCAAGCAGCAAGAGATACCCTGCACCTGCTTATGCATAATACCCAGCACTCCCAGGGCCCAGCAACCAGCACTTAGCCCCCAGCACCCACACCAGCCAGCACCCAGCAAGGCCGGTGCCCAGCACCCAGCAACCTCAGGGCCCAGAACCCAGCAGCCAGCCATTGCTCAGCACCCAGACATGCCCAGCACCCAGCAACTCCAGTCCACAGAACCCAGAAGCCCCAGTGCCCAGAAACCAACCACCCCAGTGTCCAGCACCCAGTACACCCAGGGCCCAGCAACCAACACCCACACATGCCCAGCACCCCTACCACCCAGCACACCCAAAGACTATCACGCCCAGCGCCAAGCACCCAGCACCGCCATTGCCTAGCACCGGGACATGCCCAGCACCCAGTACCACCACCACCAGTGCACAGTACCAAGCACCCGGATATGCCCAGCACTGAGACATTCCTACCAGGCAGCTTCCCTGCTCCCCATCGCCCAGGACCTCCAGTGCCCATCACCCAGCACCGGGACATGCCCAGCGCCCACCACACAGCACCCATACTGCCCAACACCCAGCACCCACACATACCCAGCACAACCAGGGCACAGCACACGCACATGCCAGGAATCCAGCACCCTCACAGCACAGCACCCAGCAAACCCAGAGCACACACCTAGCACCGGATATGGCCAGCACCAAGACATACCCTGCACTCAGTTATGCATAGTACCAAGCAATGCCAGGGCCCAGCATCCCCAGTACTTAGCACCCAGCACTCCCACCGCCCAATACCCACCACCCGGACGTACCCAGCACCCCCACTGCCCGTGCCCAGCACCCAGACATGCCCAGCACCCAGACATGCCCAGCGCCCAACACACCAGAAAGCAGCAAACCAGCCCCCACCATCCCCAGTGATCTGCACATAGCACCCAGCACACGCTGCGCTCAGCACCCACCACCCCCAGTGCCCAGAAACCAGCATACCCAATGCCCAGCATCCAGTACCACCACCCCCCCAACTGCCCAGTACCCGCACGCGGATATGCCCAGCACCCGAACATACACAGTACCCCTAGGACCCAGCACTCAGAACTCCAGTGCACTGCACTGTCCTGCTTCTGGCTGGGACAGAGTTAACTTTCTTCCCAGTAGCTTGGGGGGGTGTGCTGGCTTTTGGGTTTGGTGTGAGAGGAGCGTTGATGGCCCCTTAATGCTTTGACTGTTGCTGGGCGGTGCTTGCACCGGGAGACTTTTGTTCTCTCTTTTCGGCCTCCCACAGGAAGCTCGGGGGGGGTGTGGGGGGGCGGGGGATGGGGAGCACAGCCAGCGGAGTTGACCCAGCTGGCCAATGGGGTATTCTATAGCATGTGACATCCTGCTCAGTATAAAAAATGGGAGGGGGCGGGGGAGGGGGCTCTTCCCCCCCCCGTTCACGACACACGGTCGACAGCGGTGAGCAGTTGCATTGTGCATTGCCTGCTTTGTATCATCTGTTGTTGTTCTCATTGTTATTATTACTGTTCTACTTCGTTTTATTTCAGTCATTAAACTGTTTTTATCTCAACCCGGGAGTTTTCCTACTTGTGCCCTCCCGATTCTCTCCCCCATCCCACGGGGTGGGGGGGGGAGGAGAGCCAGTGGCTGCGTGGGGTTTATTTGCTGGCTGGGGTTAAACCAACACATGCACCCATCATACCCTCCACCCAGCACTGCCACGGCCCAGCACTCCCATGGCCCAGCACTGATTCCCACACATGCACACAACCCAGCACACGCACCGCCAAAGCACAGCACCTCGACATGCCCAGCAGCCCTGGAGCCCAGCACACAGCACCCAGCAGCCCCAGCACCAGGACATGACAAGAAGCCAGTCCCCGCAGTGCCCAACAACCCACGACTCAGCAACGGAACATGCCTAGCACCAGGCACCACCAATGTGTGAACATCTTTCAGTCCTGCCTGTTAGTTTATGGGAGCCCGAAGAGGGGATCGACTGCTTTGCAGTTGGGCTGTGGTAAGGTTGCTGGTTGGGTGGTAGAGCGAGAGCAGCTCCCTCGGAAAGGGCTGCCACGAAAGGCAAGAGCCAGAAACAGCTTTCAATCCTGGTTCTTTCAGTGTTGGAGCGCCCTCTGGTGGGAAGCCGTTTACGAAATGGGCTCGAGAGATGGTAAGGCAAAGGTTGATATTTAGGTTTGAGAATAAGGGAGAGGGGTGGTGGGACCGGGAAGGGTCCCGTGGTGGGTCCATGTGGTGGGTGGCGTTAACTAATGCAGAAGGATCTCGTTATCTACGCAGAACCTCAAACTATCCCTTATCCTCCTCAGAGGCAAGCTCCGAAACGGCCACCCACCTCCTACGGCTCAGGCACAGAAATAGCCAGGAATCAAGGACGATGCTGGCCCTCACGATCTCTTGGCAGCCACTTCTCAGCCCCATCAACACCGTGGCACTGTACCTCTGCTCGCACCTAACAGCGACCTATCCCTTACCCTCATCAGGGCCAAGCTCCGAAGTGGCCACCCACCACATAGAGCTAGGCACTGAAGTAGCTAGGCACCAAGGCGGATGCTGGCCCTCACGGTCTCTTGGCAGCACCTTCTCAGCCCCACCAACACCGGGGCTCTGTCGCTGTTCTCCCACTTATCCTCGACATATCCCTGACCCTCACCAGGGCCACCTCCGAAGCGGCCACCCTCCACATGCGGCTTGGCACTGAAGTAGCCAGGAAACAAGGTTGATGCTGGCTCTCACGATCACTTCGCAGCCCCTTCTCAGCCGCACCAATGCCGTGGCTCTGTCTCTGTTCTCCCACCTTACCTCAACCTAGTCCAGACTCTCATCAGGGCCAAGCTCCAAAGCGGCCACCGTCCACGTGGAGCTTGGCACTAAGGTAACCAGAAATGCATCTTGATGCTGGCCCCCACCTTCCCTTGGTAGCCCCACCAAAACCGGGGCTCTGTATCTGTTCTCCCACTTAGCCTCGACAGATCCCTTTTACCCTCATCAGGGCAAAGCACTGCAGCGGCCACACTCCACATGGGTCTTGGCACAGAGATAGCCAGGAATTGAGGGTGGTGCTGGCCATCACCTTCCATTTGCAGTCCCTAGGCAAGCCCACCAACACCGGGGCTCTGTGCCTGTTCTCCCTCCTAGCCGAGACCCTCATCAGGGCCAAGCTCCGAAGTGGCCACCGGCCACATGGAGCTAGGCACTGAAGTAGCCAGGAACCAAGGCTGATGCTGGCCCTCACGGCCAAGCTCCGATTAGGCCACCCTCGACATGGGACTCAGGCACTGAGATAGCCAGGAACCAAGATTGATGGTGGCCCTCACCTTCTATTTGCAGTCCCTAGGCAGCCCCACCAACACCGGGGCTCTGTGCCTGTTCTCCCTCCTAACCTCAACCTAGCCGAGACCCTCATCAGGGCCAAGCTCTGAAGTGGCCACCGGCCACATGGAGCTAGGCACTGATGTAGCCAGGAACCAAGGCTGATGCTGGCCCTCACGGTCCCTTGGCAGCCCCACCAACACCGGGGCTCTGTGCCTGTTCTCCCACCTAACCTCAACCGAGCCCTGACCCTCATCAGGGCCTAGCTCCGAAGCGGCCACCCTCCACGTGGAGCTTGGCACTAAGGTAACCAGAAATCCAGCTTGATGCTGGCCCTCACCTTCCCTTGGTAGCCCCACCTAAACCGGGGCTCTGTCTCTGTTCTCCACCTTATCCTCGACATATCCCTTACCCTCATCGGAGCCAAGCACCGAAGAGGCCACCCTCAACACGGGGCTCAGGCACTGAAGGGCAGCCCCGTCTCAGCCCCACCAATACCGGGGCTCTGTGTCTCTGCTCGCACCTAACAGCGACCTATCCCTTACCCTCATCGGAGCCAAGTTCCGAAGAGACCACTCCCCACGTGGGGCTTAGGTACTGAAGTAGCCTGGAATCAAGGTTGATGCTGGCCCTCACGATCTCTTTGCAGCCCCTTCTCAGCCCCACCAGTACCGGGGCTCTGTATCTGTTCTCCCACTTAGCCTCGACAGATCCCTTACCCTCATCAGGGCAAAGCGCCGCAGCGACCACTCTCCACATGGGGCTTGGCACTGAGATAGCCAGGAATTGAGGGTGGTGCTGGCCCTCACCTTCCATTTGCAGTCCCTAGGCAAGCCCACGAACACCGGGGCTCTGTGCCTGTTCTCCCTCCTAGCCGAGACCCTCATCAGGGCCAAGCTCTGAAGTGGCCACCGGCCACATGGAGCTAGGCACTGAAGTAGCCAGGAACCAAGGCTGATGCTGCCCCTCACGGTCCCTTGGCAGCACCTTCTCAGCCCCACCAACACCGGGGCTCTGTGCCTGTTCTCCCACCTAACCTCAACCGAGCCCTGACCCTCATCAGGGCCTAGCTCCGAAGCGGCCACCCTCCACGTGGAGCTTGGCACTAAGGTAACCAGAAATCCAGCTTGATGCTGGCCCTCACCTTCCCTTGGTAGCCCCACCAAAACCGGGGCTCTGTCTCTGTTCTCCACCTTATCCTCGACATATCCCTTACCCTCATCGGAGCCAAGCTCCGAAGAGGCCACTCTCAACACGGGGCTCAGGCACTGAAGGGCAGCCCCGTCTCAGCCCCACCAATACCGGGGCTCTGTGTCTGTGCTCGCACCTAACAGCGACCTATCCCTTACCCTCATCGGAGCCAAGTTCCGAAGAGACCACTCCCCACGTGGGGCTTAGGTACTGAAGTAGCCTGCAATCAAGGTTGATGCTGGCCCTCACGATCTCTTTGCAGCCCCTTCTCAGCCCCACCAATACCGGGGCTCTGTATCTGTTCTCCCACTTAGCCTCGACAGATCCCTTACCCTCATCAGGGCAAAGCGCCGCAGCGGCCACACTCCACATGGGGCTTGGCACTGAGATAGCCAGGAATCGAGGGTGGTGCTGGCACACACCTTCCGTTTGCAGTCCCTAGGCAAGTCCACCAACACCGGGGCTCTGTGCCTGTTCTCTCTCCTAGCCGAGACCCTCATCAGGGCCAAGCTCCGAAGTGGCCACCGGCCACATGGAGCTAGGCACTGAAGTAGCCAGGAACCAAGGCTGATGCTGGCCCTCACGGCCAAGCTCCGATTAGGCCACCCTCGACATGGGACTCAGGCACTGAGATAGCCAGGAACCAAGATTGATGGTGGCCCTCACCTTCTATTTGCAGTCCCTAGGCAGCCCCACCAACACCGGGGCTCTGTGCCTGTTCTCCCTCCTAACCTCAACCTAGCCGAGACCCTCATCAGGGCCAAGCTCTGAAGTGGCCACCGGCCACATGGAGCTAGGCACTGATGTAGCCAGGAACCAAGGCTGATGCTGCCCCTCACGGTCCCTTGGCAGCCCCACCAACACCGGGGCTCAGTGCCTGTTCTCCCACCTAACCTCAACCGAGCCCTGACCCTCATCAGGGCCTAGCTCCGAAGCGGCCACCCTCCACGTGGAGCTTGGCACTAAGGTAACCAGAAATCCAGCTTGATGCTGGCCCTCACCTTCCCTTGGTAGCCCCACCAAAACCGGGGCTCTGTCTCTGTTCTCCACCTTATCCTCGACATATTCCTTACCCTCATCGGAGCCAAGCTCCGAAGAGGCCACCCTCAACATGGGGCTCAGGCACTGAAGGGCAGCCCCGTCTCAGCCCCACCAATACCGGGGCTCTGTGTCTCTGCTCGCACCTAACAGCGACCTATCCCTTACCCTCATCGGAGCCAAGTTCCGAAGAGACCACTCCCCACGTGGGGCTTAGGTACTGAATGAGCCTGGAATCAAGGTTGATGCTGGCCCTCACGATCTCTTTGCAGCCCCTTCTCAGCCCCACCAATACCGGGGCTCTGTATCTGTTCTCCCACTTAGCCTCGACAGATCCCTTACCCTCATCAGGGCAAAGCGCCGCAGCGGCCACACTCCACATGGGGCTTGGCACTGAGATAGCCAGGAATTGAGGGTGGTGCTGGCACACACCTTCCGTTTGCAGTCCCTAGGCAAGCCCACCAACACCGGGGCTCTGTGCCTGTTCTCCCTCCTAGCCGAGACCCTCATCAGGGCCAAGCTCCGAAGTGGCCACCGGCCACATGGAGCTAGGCACTGAAGTAGCCAGGAACCAAGGCTGATGCTGCCCCTTACGGTCCCTTGGCAGCACCTTCTCAGCTCCACCAACACCGGGGCTCTGTGCCTGTTCTCCCACTTAGCCTCGACAGATCCCTTACCCTCATCAGGGCAAAGCGCCGCAGCGACCACTCTCCACATCGGGCTTGGCACTGAGATAGCCAGGAATCAAGGGTGGTGCTGGCCCTCACCTTCCATTTGCAGTCCCTAGGCAAGCCCACCAACACCGGGGCTCTGTGCCTGTTCTCCCTCCTAGCCGAGACCCTCATCAGTGCCAAGCTCCGAAGCGGCCACCCTCCACGTGGAGCTTGGCACTAAGGTAACCAGAAATCCAGCTTGATGCTGGCCCTCACCTTCCCTTGGTAGCCCCACCAAAACCGGGGCTCTGTCTCTGTTCTCCACCTTATCCTCGACATATCCCTTACCCTCATCGGAGCCAAGCTCCGAAGAGGCCGCCCTCCACATGGGGCTCAGGCACTGAAGGGCAGCCCCGTCTCAGCCCCACCAATACCGGGGCTCTGTGTCTCTGCTCGCACCTAACAGCGACCTATCCCTTACCCTCATCGGAGCCAAGTTCCGAAGAGACCACTCCCCACGTGGGGCTTAGGTACTGAATGAGCCTGGAATCAAGGTTGATGCTGGCCCTCACGATCTCTTTGCAGCCCCTTCTCAGCCCCACCAGTACCGGGGCTCTGTATCTGTTCTCCCACTTAGCCTCGACAGATCCCTTACCCTCATCAGGGCAAAGTGCCGCAGCGGCCACACTCCACATGGGGCTTGGCACTGAGATAGCCAGGAATTGAGGGTGGTGCTGGCACACACCTTCCGTTTGCAGTCCCTAGGCAAGCCCACCAACACCGGGGCTCTGTGCCTGTTCTCCCTCCTAATCTCAACCTAGCCGAGACCCTCATCAGGGCCAAGCTCCGAAGTGGCCACCGGCCACATGGAGCTAGGCACTGAAGTAGCCAGGAACCAAGGCTGATGCTGGCCCTCACGGCCAAGCTCCGATTAGGCCACCCTCGACATGGGACTCAGGCACTGAGATAGCCAGGAACCAAGATTGATGGTGGCCCTCACCTTCTATTTGCAGTCCCTAGGCAAGCCCACCAACACCGGGGCTCTGTGCCTGTTCTCCCTCCTAACCTCAACCTAGCCGAGACCCTCATCAGGGCCAAGCTCTGAAGTGGCCACCGGCCACATGGAGCTAGGCACTGAAGTAGCCAGGAACCAAGGCTGATGCTGCCCCTCACGGTCCCTTGGCATCCCCTTCTGAGCCCCACCAACACCGGGGCTCTGTGCCTGTTCTCCCACCTAACCTCAACCGAGCCCTCACCCTCATCAGGGCCTAGCTCCGAAGCGGCCACCCTCCACGTGGAGCTTGGCACTAAGGTAAGCAGAAATCCAGCTTGATGCTGGCCCTCACCTTCCCTTGGTAGCCCCACCAAAACCGGGGCTCTGTCTCTGTTCTCCACCTTATCCTCGACATATCCCTTACCCTCATCGGAGCCAAGCTCCGAAGAGGCCACCCTCAACATGGGGCTCAGGCACTGAAGGGCAGCCCCGTCTCAGCCCCACCAATACCGGGGTTCTGTGTCTCTGCTCGCACCTAACAGCGACCTATCCCTTACCCTCATCGGAGCCAAGTTCCGAAGCGACCACTCCCCACGTGGGGCTTAGGTACTGTAGTAGCCTGGAATCAAGGTTGATGCTGGCCCTCACGATCTCTTTGCAGCCCCTTCTCAGCCCCACCAATACCGGGGCTCTGTATCTGTTCTCCCACTTAGCCTCGACAGATCCCTTACCCTCATCAGGGCAAAGCGCCGCAGCGGCCACACTCCACATGGGGCTTGGCACTGAGATAGCCAGGAATTGAGGGTGGTGCTGGCACACACCTTCCGTTTGCAGTCCCTAGGCAAGCCCACCAACACCGGGGCTCTGTGCCTGTTCTCCCTCCTAACCTCAACCTAGCCGAGACCCTCATCAGGGCCAAGCTCCGAAGTGGCCACCGGCCACATGGAGCTAGGCACTGAAGTAGCCAGGAACCAAGGCTGATGCTGGCCCTCACGGCCAAGCTCCGATTAGGCCACCCTCGACATGGGACTCAGGCACTGAGATAGCCAGGAACCAAGATTGATGGTGGCCCTCACCTTCTATTTGCAGTCCCTAGGCAGCCCCACCAACACCGGGGCTCTGTGCCTGTTCTCCCTCCTAACCTCAACCTAGCCGAGACCCTCATCAGGGCCAAGCTCCGAAGTGGCCACCGGCCACATGGAGCTAGGCACTGAAGTAGCCAGGAACCAAGGCTGATGCTGGCCCTCACGGCCAAGCTCCGATTAGGCCACCCTCGACATGGGGCTCAGGCACTGAAGTAGCCAGGAACCAAGATTGATCGTGGCCCTCACCTTCTATTTGCAGTCCATAGGCAGCCCCACCAACACCGGGGCTCTGTGCCTGTTCTCACACCTAACGTCAACCTAGCCCTGACCCGCATCAGGGCCAAGCTCCGAAGTGGCCACCGACCACATAGGGCTTGGCACTGAAGTAGCCAGGAACCAAGGCTGATGCTGGCCCTCACGGGCTCTTGGCAGCTCCTTCTCAGGCCCACCAACACCAGGGCTCTGTGTCTCTGCTCGCACCTAACAGCGACCTATCCCTTACCCTCATCGGAGCCAGGTTCCGAAGAGACCACTCCCCACGTGGGGCTTAGGTACTGAATGAGCCTCGAATCAAGGTTGATGCTGGCCCTCACGATCTCTTTGCAGCCCCTTCTCAGCCCCACCAATACCGGGGCTCTGTATCTGTTCTCCCACTTAGCCTCGACAGATCCCTTACCCTCATCAGGGCAAAGCGCCGCAGCGGCCACACTCCACATGGGGCTTGGCACTGAGATAGCCAGGAATTGAGGGTGGTGCTGGCACACACCTTCCGTTTGCAGTCCCTAGGCAAGCCCACCAACACCGGGGCTCTGTGCCTGTTCTCCCTCCTAACCTCAACCTAGCCGAGACCCTCATCAGGGCCAAGCTCCGAAGTGGCCACCGGCCACATGGAGCTAGGCACTGAAGTAGCCAGGAACCAAGGCTGATGCTGGCCCTCACGGCCAAGCTCCGATTAGGCCACCCTCGACATGGGACTCAGGCACTGAGATAGCCAGGAACCAAGATTGATGGTGGCCCTCACCTTCTATTTGCAGTCCCTAGGCAGCCCCACCAACACCGGGGCTCTGTGCCTGTTCTCCCTCCTAACCTCAACCTAGCCGAGACCCTCATCAGGGCCAAGCTCCGAAGCGGCCACCGGCCACATGGAGCTAGGCACTGAAGTAGCCAGGAACCAAGGCTGATGCTGCCCCCCACGGTCGCTTGGCAGCACCTTCTCAGCCCCACCAACACCGGGGCTCTGTGCCTGTTCTCCCTCCTAAACTCAACCTAGCCGAGACCCTCATCAGGGCCAAGCTCCGAAGTGGCCACCGGCCACATGGAGCTAGGCACTGAAGTAGCCAGGAACCAAGGCTGATGCTGCCCCTCACTGTCCCTTGGCAGCCCCACCAACACCGAGGCTCTGTGCCTGTTCTCCCTCCTAGCCGAGACCCTCATCAGGGCCAAGCTCCGAAGTGGCCACCGGCCACATGGAGCTAGGCACTGAAGTAGCCAGGAACCAAGGCTGATGCTGCCCCTCACGGTCCCTTGGCAGCACCTTCTCAGCCCCACCAACACCGGGGCTCTGTGCCTGTTCTCCCACCTAACCTCAACCGAGCCCTGACCCTCATCAGGGCCTAGCTCCGAAGCGGCCACCCTCCACGTGGAGCTTGGCACTAAGGTAAGCAGAAATCCAGCTTGATGCTGGCCCTCACCTTCCCTTGTTAGCCCCACCAAAACCGGGGCTCTGTCTCTGTTCTCCACCTTATCCTCGACATATCCCTTACCCTCATCGGAGCCAAGCTCCGAAGAGGCCACCCTCAACATGGGGCTCAGGCACTGAAGGGCAGCCCCGTCTCAGCCCCACCAATACCGGGGCTCTGTGTCTCTGCTCGCACCTAACAGCGACCTATCCCTTACCCTCATCGGAGCCAAGCTCCGAAGAGACCACTCCCCACGTGGGGCTTAGGTACTGAATGAGCCTGGAATCAAGGTTGATGCTGGCCCTCACGATCTCTTTGCAGCCCTTTCTCAGCCCTACCAATACCGGGGCTCTGTATCTGTTCTCCCACTTAGCCTCGACAGATCCCTTACCCTCATCAGGGCAAAGCGCCGCAGCGGCCACACTCCACATGGGGCTTGGCACTGAGATAGCCAGGAATTGAGGGTGGTGCTGGCACACACCTTCCGTTTGCAGTCCCTAGGCAAGTCCACCAACACCGGGGCTCTGTGCCTGTTCTCCCTCCTAGCCGAGACCCTCATCAGGGCCAAGCTCCGAAGTGGCCACCGGCCACATGGAGCTAGGCACTGAAGTAGCCAGGAACCAAGGCTGATGCTGGCCCTCACGGCCAAGCTCCGATTAGGCCACCCTCGACATGGGGCTCAGGCACTGAAGTAGCCAGGAACCAAGATTGATCGTGGCCCTCACCTTCTATTTGCAGTCCCTAGGCAGCCCCACAACACCGGGGCTCTGTGCCTGTTCTCACACCTAACGTCAACCTAGCCGAGACCCTCATCAGGGCCAAGCTCCGAAGTGGCCACTGGCCACATGGAGCTAGGCACTGAAGTAGCCAGGAACCAAGGCTGATGCTGGCCCTCACGGGCTCTTGGCAGCTCCTTCTCAGGCCCACCAACACCAGGGCTCTGTGTCTCTGCTCACACCTAACATCGACCTATCCCTGACCCTCATCGGAGCCAAGCTCCGAAGCGGCCACCCTCCACGTGGAGCTTGGCACTAAGGTAACCAGAAATGCAGCTTGATGCTGGCCCTCACCTTCCCTTGGTAGCCCCACCAAAACCGAAGCTCTGTCTCTGTTCTCCCACTTATCCTCGTCATATCCCTTACTCTTAGCGGAGCCCAGCTCCCAAGAGGCTACCCTCGACATGGGGCTCAGGCACTGAAGTAGTCAGGAACCAAGGTTGATGCTGGCTCTCACGATCTCTTGGCAGCTCCTTCTCACCCCCACCAACACCGTGTTTCTGTGCCTGTTCTCCCACCTAACCTCAACCTAGCATTGACGCTCATCAGGGCAAAGCTTCGAAGCGGCCACACTCCACATGGGGCTTGGCATTGAGATAGCCAGGAATCAAGGCTGATGCCGGACCTCGCCTTCCGTTTGCAGTCCCTAGGTAGCCCCACCAACACCGGCGCTCTGTGTCTGTTCCCCCAGTTATCCTCGACATATCCCTTCTCCTCATCAGGGCCAAGCTCCGAAGCGGCCACCCACCACATGGGGCTCTGGGGCAGACGTGGCCAGGAATGAAGGCTGATGCTGGCCCTCACGATCTCTTGTCAGCCCCTCCTCAGCCCCACCAACCCCTGCTCCCTTCTCTTTGGTCTCCCACCTAAACATCAACCTACATCTTACCTTCATCAGAGCCAGGCTCTGCAACGTCTACCCACCAGATGGCGCTCCAACACAGAGGGAACCAACATGACTGGCGTTCGTTGCACTCAACAGACAAGCGCCCCGTCGAGCTCCCACACACGTTTTGCCAGGACTGAAATATGTTCGCAGTGCTCACCTTCCCTTTACAGCCCCTTCTCAGCTGCCCAGCACCCAGCCATCTCCAGCACCGCAAATGCGCAACATCCAGCACACCTAGCACCCCTTGGGATCTTTGGCAGTGCTTGGTGCTGGGCATGTGTCGGTGCTGGGTCGTGGGGGTACTGTGTGCTAGGCCCTGAGCGGAGTGGGTTCTGGACAGGTCTGGGTGCTGCGGTTGCTGGGTGTTGGGCATATCTGGGTGCTCGCCATGTCCCTGTGCTGGGCACTGGGGGGATTTGGTGCTGGGAATGGGCAGGCGATGATCGTGCCTGGGTGGTGGATGCGGGCTACAGGCAGTGCTGGGCACTGGCTGCGCTGGGTGCTGGTCATTGGGGGTACAGGGTTCTAGGCACTGGGCATGCGGGGTGCTGGACATCTCTGGGTGCTGAGCATGTCCAAGTGATGGGTCCGGGGCACTGGGACTGCTGGGCAGTGGGGGTGCTGGGGACTATGCATATCAGGGTGCTGGGCATGCCTGTGTACTGAGTGCTTGGCGCTGGGTTCTGGATGCTGGCTGGTGGGCATTGTCTGTGTGCTGGTTATTGGGCACTGGCGGTGGTAGGCATGGGAGTGCTTGTTGCTGGGCATTTTCTGATCCTGGCTGTTGGGGGCGCCGAGCACTGGGCATGTCTGGGTGATGGATGGAGGGAGTTTTGGGTGCTGGGCACTAGGGGTGCTGGCTAGTGGGTATGTCCGTGTGCTGGGTATGTCCATATGCCGGATGCTGTGCGCTGGGGATGCTGGGCACTGGGGTTAGTGGGTGCTGTGCACTGGGGTTGCTGGGTGCTGGGCAGCGCGACTGCTGGGGGCTGGGAGTGCTGGGTACTATGCATAAGCGGGTGCAGGGTATGTCTTGCTGCTGGATGGTGGGTTCTGGGGCTACTGGGAGCTGGGGGTATTGGGTGCTAAGTCCTGTGGGTGCTGGTTGCTGGGCCCTGGGAGTGCTGGGTACTGTGCATAAGCGGGTGCAGGGTACGTCTTGCTGCTGGGTGCTGGGGGTATTGGGTGTTGGCCACTGGGGTGTTGGGTGCTGGGCATGTCCTCGTCCTTGGCATGACTGATGCTGGGCACTGGGGGTGCTGGCTGCTGGGAGCTAGGGGTGCTGGCTTTGGGCATTTCAGTTGCTGGACATGACCAGGTGCTGGGCGTCTCCAGGTGCTGGGCATGTGCGGATGCTGTGTGCTCGGCACTTGGGTTTCTGGGTGGTCGGCGGTGAGGGTGCTGGACGCTGGGGATGCTGGCTGTTGCGGTGCTGGGTGCTGGGCACTGGGGCTGCTGAGTGGTGGGCATGTCCAGGTGCTGTTTGTTGGCGGTTGGGGTGCTGGGTTGTGCGCCTGTCCAGGAGTTAGTGCTGGGCCCTGGGGGTGCTGTGTATGTCCGAGTGCTGGGCATGTCTGGATGCTGGGTAAACGGGTTCTTGGGCTGTGGGGGTGTTGGGTACGCTGGTTTCTGGGCACTGGGGAGGTGCTGGCTGCGAGACCTGTATGGTGGTGGGTGTTTGGTGTACTGGGTGCAGGGCGCTGGGCGTGCTGGGTGCTGGGCATGTCCGGGTGCTACGTGCTGATCACTGGGGATGTTGGGGGCTGGTTTGCTGTGTTCTGGTGTGTAGCGTGCTGGGCATGTTTGGGTGCTGGGCATGTTTGGGTGCTGGGCATGTCCAGGTGCTGGGTACTGGACGCTGGGGGTGGTGGTCCCTGGGGGTGCTGTGTGCTGGGCATGTCCGGGGGGTGGGTTGGGCAGTGGGGTTGCTGGGTGCTGGGAATGTGCGGGAGCTGGGGGCTGGGCCCTGAGGTTGATGGGGGCTGGGCACTCGGGTTGCTGGGTGCTGGCTGGTGCGGTTGCGGGGCCCTGGTGTTGCTGGGTACTATGCATAACTGAGTGCAGGGTATCTCTTGGTGCTGGAGGTACTGGGTGCTGGGCGTATCCGGTGCTGGGCCTGTGCTCTGGAGTTGCTGGGTTCTGTGCTCTGGGGGTGCTTGTTTCTTGGCACGTGCGTGTGCTGTGTGCTCTTCCCTGGTTGTGCTGGGTATGTGTGGGTGTTGGGCAGTGTGGGTGCTGTGTGGTGGGCGCTGGGCATGTCTGGGTGCTCGGTGATGGGCACTGGAGGTTCTGGGCGATGGGGAGCAGGGAAGCTGCCTGCTAGGCATGTCTGAGTGCTGGGCATGTCCGGGTGCTGGGTACTGTGCGCTGGCAGTGGTGGGCGGTGGTGGTGCTGGGTGCTGGGCATGTCCGGGTGCTAGGCAATGGCGGTGCTGGGTGCTTGGCGCTGGGGGTGATGGTCTTTGGGTGTGCTGGGTGCTGGGCATGTCCCTGTGCTGGGTGGTGGGGGTGCTGGGCATGTGCGGGTGTTGGTTGCCGGGCCCTGGGTGTACTGGGTGCTGGACGCCGGGGTGGTTGGTTTCTGGGCGCTGGGGCTGCTGGGTTCTGTGCCCCTGTGTTGCTGGGTGCTGAGCATGTCCGGGTGCTGGCCATGTCTAAGTGCAGCGTGCTGGGCACTGGGTGCTGGGGGGTGGGGGTGCTGGATGCTGAGTGTTGGGTATGCTGGTTTCCGGGCACTGGGCGGAAGTGTGTGAGACCTGTGGGTGTGTTGTATGGTGGGTGTTTGGGGTGCTGAGTGCTGCAGGTGCTGGGCATGTCCAGGTGCTATGTGCTGATCACTGGGGTTCTTGGGGGCTGGTTTGCTGTGTTCTGGTGTGTTGGGCGCTGGGCATGTTTGTCTGGGTGCTGGGCATGTCTGGGTGCTGGGTACTGGGAACTGGCAGTGCGGGGCGGTGCGGGTGCTGTGTGCTGGGCATGTCGGGGTGCTGGGTACTGGGCAGTGGGAGTGCTGGGTGCTAGGTACTGGGGGTGCTGGGCCTTGGCATTGCTGGCTACTATACATAACTGAGTGCAGGGTATGTCTTGGTGCTGGATGCTTGGTGCTGGAGGTACCGGGTGCTGGGCATATGCAGTGCTGGGTGTTGGGCATATCCGGTGCTGGGTGGCTGTGCTGGGGTTGCTGGGTGCTGTGCTGTGAGGGTGCTGGATTCCTGGCATGTGCGTGTACTGTGTGCTGGGCCCTGGTTGTGCTGGGTATGTGTGGGTGCTGGGTGTTGGGCACTGGGGGGGGTGGTGCTAGGTGCTGGGCATGTCCAGGTGCTGAGCAATGGTGGTGCTGGGTGCTTGGCGCTGGGGGTGGTGGTACCTGGGGCTGCTGTGTGCTGGGCACATCGGGGTGCTGGGTTTTGGGCGGTGGGGGTGCTGGGTGCTGGGCGTGTGCCTGTGTTGGTTGCTGGACCCTGGCGTGCTGGGCGCTGGGGCTATCGGTTACCGGGTGCTGGGGGTGCTGGGTTCAATGCAGGTCCTGGGCAGTGGGTGTGCTGGAAGCTGGGTGTTGGGTATGCTGGTTCCTGCCACTGCGGGTGCTGGGTGTGAGACTTGTGGGCATGCTGGATGGTGGGTGTTTGGTGTGCACCCTCACTGCCCACCACCCAGAACCCCAAGTGCAGAGCACACAGCATCCGGATGTGCCCAGCACCTGCACACGCCCAGCACCCACAAGACGCAACAACCAGCACTGGTCATGACCAGTACCTGGAAATGCCCACAGCCAGCACCCCTAGCTCCCCGCACCCAGCACTCCCAGGGCCCAGCACGAATTCCCGGACATGCGCACAACCCAGCACACCCACCGCCAACACACAGCATCGAGACATGCCCAGCAGCCCCAGTGCCCAGCATCCACCAGCAAGACATACCCTGCACCCAATTATGCATGGTATCCAGCACTCCCAGGGCCCAGCAACCAGTAGCCCCAGTACCTCGGCTCGCTTCTGTAATTCTACACAATGAAGACTTGTGGCTTAGAAGTTAGGGAACTAGCAGGTGTGGTGTTTGCAAGCGTGTAGAATTGTAGTCTAAATCGTGTCTCCTGGAAGCAGTGTTAGACTCTAGTGAAGAGTAACCTTGGAAACGAGAACCGTAAACAAAGGTAGTCCAGACGTGGCTCGGAGACAAACCTCGACCTTATAAGGAAAGAAAGGAACAGGTTCACAAAGAGTTCACGACCCCGCCGACCACCACAGACCACCCGAGACCCTCAAGGAGACCCTAAAGGTTTTAGTGCGCATGTGTCTAGGATGATGTAATATTATAATCGGTTCTCGGAAATTTAAGGAATATGTAAAAGAGAAACTGAAAATATGTATGAGAAGCATGGATACAAACAGAAAGGTGATTAGACCTGGTGTGCTTCATTTGTGGCAAGTCCACCGAGCACCCAGGCCTGAATAAAACAATCTCTCTCCTGAGCGTGTGGAATTGGTTCCTTGTGGAGGGATTTTTATTAAATAACGGTCATCCTATGAACATCCCAAGCACTGAGGATTTGTTAGTAATAGTAGAAGGCTGCTAAAGAGCAATTGTAGTTTTAGAGTCTCTGAAGTGATAGTAGAGTAGGAAAAACAGGCTGAGGAATGTAAATATCAGTAGACTATGTAACGGAATGCAGGCACAGGAAGCGTTCGCGTGGACACCTGCTTTTGACCAATCTGTGTATGTTAAGATTCGTGTGCTTGCTGACTGTAAACCAATAGAGGATTCGGAGGTGCGCGTGTTACTGTGGCTAGCTTATAAAAGTAGCACAATATCTTGAAATAAAGGAGAATGACCATACCCACATTGGGACTCCTCATTACTCCGGGAACGCGCTCCTATTCCGACCCATGGTCACTCCAACAGTTCCTTCCACGCCGGGCACGAATCCGCTTTTCGGACAACACCTAGCCCCCAGCACCCGCACCAGCAGCACCAGCAAGCCCAGTGCCCAGCACGCAGCAACCTCAGGGCCCAGCACCCAGCCGTGCCCGCCACCCGGACATGCCCAGCACCCAGCAACCCCAGTGCACAACACCCAGCACCCCCAGCGCCCAGAAACCAACACACGCACACACCCAGCACGCCCAGCTCCCAAAACCCAGCAGCCCAACATGCCCAGCACACAGCACCACCACCGCCACCACCCCCACTGCCCAGTACCCAGCACCCACACATGCCCAGCAACGAGACATGCCCAGCACACAGCACCACCACCGCCCACCACCCCCACTGCCCAGTACCCAGCACCCACACATGCCCAGCACTCAGACATGCCCAGGCCCCGCCACACAGCACCCACACTGCCCAACACCCAGCACTCACACGTACCCCGCACAACCAGGGCCCAGCACACAGCACACGCACGTGCCAGGAATCCAGCACCCTCACAGCACAGCACCCAGCAACCCCAGCACAGCCACCCAGCACCGCATATGCCCAGCACCTAGCACCGCATATGCCCAACACCCAGCACCCAGTACCTCCAGTACCCAGCATCCAGCACCAAGACATACCCTGCACTCAGTTATGTATAGTAGCCAGCAATATCAGGGCCCAGCACCCCAGTACCTAGAACCCAACACTGCCACTGCCCAACACCCACCACCCGGACGTGCCCAGCACACAGCACCCCCACTGCCCCACACAGCCAGCGCCCAGTACCCAGCACCCAGACATGGCCAGCACCCAAACATGCCCAGCACTCAACACACCACTGCCCAGATCCCAGCAAACCAGCCCCCAACATCTCCAGTGATCAGCACATAGCACCCGGACATGCCCAGCACCCAGCACCCGCAGCGCTCAGTATCCACCACCCCCAGTGCTCTGTACTCAGCACACCAAACACCCACCATCCAGCACCCCCACACGTCTCACACCCAGCACCCCCAGTGCAATGTACTCAGCACACCAAACACCCACCATCCAGCACCCCCACACGTCTCACACCCAGCACCCCCAGTGCGCAGTACCCCGCACCCAGACATGCCCAGCACCCGGACATACACAGCACTCAGCACTGTCCTGCTTCCGGCTGGGACAGAGTTAACTTTCTTCCCAGTAGCTTGGGGGGTGTGCTGGCCTTTTGGGTTTGGTGTGAGAGGAGCATTGATGGCCCCTTAATGCTTTGGCTGTTGCTGGGCGGTGCTTGCACCGGGAGACTTTTGTTCTCTCTTTTCGGCCTCCCACAGGAAGCTCGGGGGGGGGTGGGGGGTGGCGGGGGGGGTGGGGGTGGCGGGGGGGGGTGGGGGGTGGCGGGGGGGGGAGCACAGCCAGCGAAGTTGACCTAGCTGGCCAATGGGGTATTCTATAGCATGTGACATCCTGCTCAGTATAAAAAATGGGAGGGGGCGGGGGGGGGAAACGACACCCCCTCCCCCCGCCCCAGTTCATGACACGCGGTCGGCAGCGGTGAGCAGTTGCATTCTGCATTGCCTGCTTTGTATCGTCTGTTGTTGTTGTTGTTCTCATTGTTATTATTACTGTTCTACTTCGTTTTATTTCAACCATTAAACTGTTTTTATCTCAACCCGGGAGTTTTCCTACTTGTGCCCTCCCGATTCTCTCCCCCATCCCACGGGATGGGGGCGGGAGGAGAGCCAGCGGCTGCGTGGGGTTTATTTGCAGGCTGGGGTTAAACCACGACATGCACCCATCATACCCTCCACCCAGCACCCCCAGGGCCCAGCACTCATTCCCAGACATGCGCACAACCTAGCACACCCACGGCCAACACACAGCCCCTGGACATGCCCAGCACCCAGCAGCCCCACTGCCCAGCACCGCATTGCCCAGCATCCCCAGCGCCCAGCACCCTCACTGCCCACCACCCAGAACAACAAGTGCCGAGCACACAGCATCCGGACATGCCCAGCACCGGGGCACACCCAGCACCCACAAGACCCAGCACCCGGTCATGACCAGCAACTGGAAATGCCCACAGCCAGCACCTCTAGCTCCCAGCAGCCACCAACCCCAGTGCCTAGCACTCAGCACCCAGTCGTGCCAAGCACCCAACACCCCGGTGCTCAGCACCCTGCACCCGGTCGTGTCCAGGGCCCACCACACAGCACCCACACTGCCCAACACCCAGCACCCACACATACCCGGCACAACCAGGGCCCAGCACACAGCCCACGCACGTGCCAGGAATCCAGCATCCCCAGAGCACAGCACCCAGCAACCCCAGCACAGCCACCCAGCACCGCATATGCCCAGCATGAAGCACCGCATATGCCCAACACTCAGCACCCAGTAGCTCCAGCACCAGGCATCCAGCACCAAGACATACCCTGCACTCAGTTATGCAGAGTACCTAGCAATACCGGGCCCAGCACCCCAGTACCTAGCACCCAACACTCCCACTGCCCAACACCCACCACCCGGACATGCCCAGCACACAGCACCCCCACCACCCCACACCGCCAGCGCCCAGTATGCAGCACCCAGAAATGCCCAGCACCCAAACATGCCCAGCACTCAACACACCACTGCCCAGATCCCAGCAAACCAGCCCCCAACATCGCCAGTGATCAGCACATAGCACCCGGAATGCCCAGCACCCGCAGCGCTCAGCACCCAGCACCCCCAGGGCCCAGCAGCCAGCACCGCAGCAACCAGCATCCCCAGCGCCCAGCACCCGGTCATGCCAAGCACCTGGACATGCCCAGCACCAAGCACGCCTGTGCCCAGCACACAATATCCCCAGCACCCAGTAGCCCCAGCACCCAGCAGCAAGAGATACCTTGCACCCGCTTACGCATAGTACCCACAGCGCTCAGCAGCCACCATCCCCAGTGCTCTGTACTCAGCACACCAAACACCCACCATCCAGCACCCCCACACGTCTCACACCCAGCACCCCCAGTGCGCAGTACCCCACACCCAGACATGCCCAGCACCCGGACATACACAGCACTCAGCACTGTCCTGCTTCCGGCTGGGACAGAGTTAACTTTCTTCCCAGTAGCTTGGGGGGTGTGCTGGCTTTTGGGTTTGGTGTGAGAGGAGCGTTGATGGCCCCTTAATGCTTTGGCTGTTGCTGGGCGGTGCTTGCACCGGGAGACTTTTGTTCTCTCTTTTCGGCCTCCCACAGGAAGCTCGGGGGGGGGTGGGGGGTGGCGGGGGGGTGGGAGCACAGCCAGGGTAGTTGACCTAGCTGGCCAATGGGGTATTCTATAGCATGTGACATCCTGCTCAGTATAAAAAATGGGAGGGGGCGAGGTGAGGAAACGACTCTCCCCCCCCCCCCCCCCGCCCCAGTTCATGACACGCGGTCGGCAGCGGTGAGCAGTTGCATTCTGCATTGCCTGCTTTGTATCGTCTGTTGTTGTTCTCATTGTTATTATTACTGTTCTACTTCGTTTTATTTCAACCATTAAACTGTTTTTATCTCAACCCGGGAGTTTTCCTACTTGTGCCCTCCCGATTCTCTCCCCCATCCCACGGGGTGGGGGGGGGAGGAGAGCCAGCGGCTGCGTGGGGTTTTTTTGCAGGCTGGGGTTAAACCACGACATGCACCCATCATACCCTCCACCCAGCACCCCCAGGGCCCAGCACTCATTCCCAGACATGCGCACAACCTAGAACACCCACCGCCAACACACAGCCCCTGGACATGCCCAGCACCCAGCAGCCCCACTGCCCAGCACCCCCAGCACCCAGCATCCCCAGCACCCAGCAGGAAGAGATACCCTGCACCCGCTTATGCATGGTACCCAGCACTCCCAGGGCCCAGCAACCAGCACCCCGAGTACTTAGCCTCCAGCACCCACACCAGCCAGCACCCAGCAAGGCCGGTACCCAGCAACCTCAGGGCCCAGAACCCCGCAGCCAGCCATTGCCCAGCACACAGACATGCCCAGCACCCAGCAACCCCAGTGCACACAACCCAGAAGCCCCAGCGCCCAGAAACCAACAGCCCCAGTGCCCAGCACTCCCAGGGCTCAGAAACCAACATTCGCATGCACCCAACACTCCAACCACCCGGCACCCGGACATGCCCAGCATGCAGCACCACCAGGGACCACCACCGCCAGCACCACGCACCCAGCACTACCACTGCCCAGCACCTGGACATGCCCAGCACCCAGAGTGCCCAGCAGGCAGCTTCCCTGCTGCCCACCGCCCAGCATCGCGACCGCCCAGCACCCCGACCACCCAGCACCCACACTGCCCAATACCCAGCACCCACACATACCCAGCACAACCAGGGCCCAGCACACACACATGCCAGGTTAAACCATGACATGCACCCATCATACCCTCCACCCAGCACCCCCATGGCCCAGCACTCATTCCCAGACATGCGCACAACCTAGCACACCCACCGCCAACACACTGCCCCTGGACATGCCCAGCCGCCCCAGTGCCCAGCACCCAGTAGCCCCAGCACCAAGCAGCAAGAGATACCCTGCACCTGCTTATGCATAATACCCAGCACTCCCAGGGCCCAGCAACCAGCACTTAGCCCCCAGCACCCACACCAGCCAGCACCCAGCAAGGCCGGTGCCCAGCACCCAGCAACCTCAGGGCCCAGAACCCAGCAGCCAGCCATTGCTCAGCACCCAGACATGCCCAGCACCCAGCAACTCCAGTCCACAGAACCCAGAAGCCCCAGTGCCCAGAAACCAACCACCCCAGTGTCCAGCACCCAGTACACCCAGGGCCCAGCAACCAACACCCACACATGCCCAGCACCCCTACCACCCAGCACACCCAAAGACTATCACGCCCAGCGCCAAGCACCCAGCACCGCCATTGCCTAGCACCGGGACATGCCCAGCACCCAGTACCACCACCACCAGTGCACAGTACCAAGCACCCGGATATGCCCAGCACTGAGACATTCCTACCAGGCAGCTTCCCTGCTCCCCATCGCCCAGGACCTCCAGTGCCCATCACCCAGCACCGGGACATGCCCAGCGCCCACCACACAGCACCCATACTGCCCAACACCCAGCACCCACACATACCCAGCACAACCAGGGCACAGCACACGCACATGCCAGGAATCCAGCACCCTCACAGCACAGCACCCAGCAAACCCAGAGCACACACCTAGCACCGGATATGGCCAGCACCAAGACATACCCTGCACTCAGTTATGCATAGTACCAAGCAATGCCAGGGCCCAGCATCCCCAGTACTTAGCACCCAGCACTCCCACCGCCCAATACCCACCACCCGGACGTACCCAGCACCCCCACTGCCCGTGCCCAGCACCCAGACATGCCCAGCACCCAGACATGCCCAGCGCCCAACACACCAGAAAGCAGCAAACCAGCCCCCACCATCCCCAGTGATCTGCACATAGCACCCAGCACACGCTGCGCTCAGCACCCACCACCCCCAGTGCCCAGAAACCAGCATACCCAATGCCCAGCATCCAGTACCACCACCCCCCCAACTGCCCAGTACCCGCACGCGGATATGCCCAGCACCCGAACATACACAGTACCCCTAGGACCCAGCACTCAGAACTCCAGTGCACTGCACTGTCCTGCTTCTGGCTGGGACAGAGTTAACTTTCTTCCCAGTAGCTTGGGGGGGTGTGCTGGCTTTTGGGTTTGGTGTGAGAGGAGCGTTGATGGCCCCTTAATGCTTTGACTGTTGCTGGGCGGTGCTTGCACCGGGAGACTTTTGTTCTCTCTTTTCGGCCTCCCACAGGAAGCTCGGGGGGGGTGTGGAGGGGCGGGGGATGGGGAGCACAGCCAGCGGAGTTGACCCAGCTGGCCAATGGGGTATTCTATAGCATGTGACATCCTGCTCAGTATAAAAAATGGGAGGGGGCGGGGGAGGGGGCTCTTCCCCCCCCCGTTCACGACACACGGTCGACAGCGGTGAGCAGTTGCATTGTGCATTGCCTGCTTTGTATCATCTGTTGTTGTTCTCATTGTTATTATTACTGTTCTACTTCGTTTTATTTCAGTCATTAAACTGTTTTTATCTCAACCCGGGAGTTTTCCTACTTGTGCCCTCCCGATTCTCTCCCCCATCCCACGGGGTGGGGGGGGGAGGAGAGCCAGTGGCTGCGTGGGGTTTATTTGCTGGCTGGGGTTAAACCAACACATGCACCCATCATACCCTCCACCCAGCACTGCCAGGGCCCAGCACTCCCATGGCCCAGCACTGATTCCCACACATGCACACAACCCAGCACACGCACCGCCAAAGCACAGCACCTCGACATGCCCAGCAGCCCTGGAGCCCAGCACACAGCACCCAGCAGCCCCAGCACCAGGACATGACAAGAAGCCAGTCCCCGCAGTGCCCAACAACCCACGACTCAGCAACGGAACATGCCTAGCACCAGGCACCACCAATGTGTGAACATCTTTCAGTCCTGCCTGTTAGTTTATGGGAGCCCGAAGAGGGGATCGACTGCTTTGCAGTTGGGCTGTGGTAAGGTTGCTGGTTGGGTGGTAGAGCGAGAGCAGCTCCCTCGGAAAGGGCTGCCACGAAAGGCAAGAGCCAGAAACAGCTTTCAATCCTGGTTCTTTCAGTGTTGGAGCGCCCTCTGGTGGGAAGCCGTTTACGAAATGGGCTCGAGAGATGGTAAGGCAAAGGTTGATATTTAGGTTTGAGAATAAGGGAGAGGGGTGGTGGGACCGGGAAGGGTCCCGTGGTGGGTCCATGTGGTGGGTGGCGTTAACTAATGCAGAAGGATCTCGTTATCTACGCAGAACCTCAAACTATCCCTTATCCTCCTCAGAGGCAAGCTCCGAAACGGCCACCCACCTCCTACGGCTCAGGCACAGAAATAGCCAGGAATCAAGGACGATGCTGGCCCTCACGATCTCTTGGCAGCCACTTCTCAGCCCCATCAACACCGTGGCACTGTACCTCTGCTCGCACCTAACAGCGACCTATCCCTTACCCTCATCATGGCCAAGCTCCGAAGTGGCCACCCACCACATAGAGCTAGGCACTGAAGTAGCTAGGCACCAAGGCAGATGCTGGCCCTCACGGTCTCTTGGCAGCACCTTCTCAGCCCCACCAACACCGGGGCTCTGTCGCTGTTCTCCCACTTATCCTCGACATATCCCTGACCCTCACCAGGGCCACCTCCGAAGCGGCCACCCTCCACATGCGGCTTGGCACTGAAGTAGCCAGGAAACAAGGTTGACGCTGGCTCTCACGATCACTTCGCAGCCCCTTCTCAGCCGCACCAATGCCGTGGCTCTGTCTCTGTTCTCCCACCTTACCTCAACCTAGTCCAGACTCTCATCAGGGCCAAGCTCCAAAGCGGCCACCCTCCACGTGGAGCTTGGCACTAAGGTAACCAGAAATGCATCTTGATGCTGGCCCCCACCTTCCCTTGGTAGCCCCACCAAAACCGGGGCTCTGTATCTGTTCTCCCACTTAGCCTCGACAGATCCCTTTTACCCTCATCAGGGCAAAGCACTGCAGCGGCCACACTCCACATGGGTCTTGGCACAGAGATAGCCAGGAATTGAGGGTGGTGCTGGCCATCACCTTCCATTTGCAGTCCCTAGGCAAGCCCACCAACACCGGGGCTCTGTGCCTGTTCTCCCTCCTAGCCGAGACCCTCATCAGGGCCAAGCTCCGAAGTGGCCACCGGCCACATGGAGCTAGGCACTGAAGTAGCCAGGAACCAAGGCTGATGCTGGCCCTCACGGCCAAGCTCCGATTAGGCCACCCTCGACATGGGACTCAGGCACTGAGATAGCCAGGAACCAAGATTGATGGTGGCCCTCACCTTCCATTTGCAGTCCCTAGGCAGCCCCACCAACACCGGGGCTCTGTGCCTGTTCTCCCTCCTAGCCGAGACCCTCATCAGGGCCAAGCTCTGAAGTGGCCACCGGCCACATGGAGCTAGGCACTGATGTAGCCAGGAACCAAGGCTGATGCTGGCCCTCACGGTCCCTTGGCAGCCCCACCAACACCGGGGCTCTGTGCCTGTTCTCCCACCTAACCTCAACCGAGCCCTGACCCTCATCAGGGCCTAGCTCCGAAGCGGCCACCCTCCACGTGGAGCTTGGCACTAAGGTAACCAGAAATCCAGCTTGATGCTGGCCCTCACCTTCCCTTGGTAGCCCCACCTAAACCGGGGCTCTGTCTCTGTTCTCCACCTTATCCTCGACATATCCCTTACCCTCATCGGAGCCAAGCACCGAAGAGGCCACCCTCAACACGGGGCTCAGGCACTGAAGGGCAGCCCCGTCTCAGCCCCACCAATACCGGGGCTCTGTGTCTCTGCTCGCACCTAACAGCGACCTATCCCTTACCCTCATCGGAGCCAAGTTCCGAAGAGACCACTCCCCACGTGGGGCTTAGGTACTGAAGTAGCCTGGAATCAAGGTTGATGCTGGCCCTCACGATCTCTTTGCAGCCCCTTCTCAGCCCCACCAGTACCGGGGCTCTGTATCTGTTCTCCCACTTAGCCTCGACAGATCCCTTACCCTCATCAGGGCAAAGCGCCGCAGCGACCACTCTCCACATGGGGCTTGGCACTGAGATAGCCAGGAATTGAGGGTGGTGCTGGCCCTCACCTTCCATTTGCAGTCCCTAGGCAAGCCCACGAACACCGGGGCTCTGTGCCTGTTCTCCCTCCTAGCCGAGACCCTCATCAGGGCCAAGCTCCGAAGTGGCCACCGGCCACATGGAGCTAGGCACTGAAGTAGCCAGGAACCAAGGCTGATGCTGCCCCTCACGGTCCCTTGGCAGCACCTTCTCAGCCCCACCAACACCGGGGCTCTGTGCCTGTTCTCCCACCTAACCTCAACCGAGCCCTGACCCTCATCAGGGCCAAGCTCCGAAGCGGCCACCCTCCACGTGGAGCTTGGCACTAAGGTAACCAGAAATCCAGCTTGATGCTGGCCCTCACCTTCCCTTGGTAGCCCCACCAAAACCGGGGCTCTGTCTCTGTTCTCCACCTTATCCTCGACATATCCCTTACCCTCATCGGAGCCAAGCTCCGAAGAGGCCACTCTCAACACGGGGCTCAGGCACTGAAGGGCAGCCCCGTCTCAGCCCCACCAGTACCGGGGCTCTGTGTCTCTGCTCGCACCTAACAGCGACCTATCCCTTACCCTCATCGGAGCCAAGTTCCGAAGAGACCACTCCCCACGTGGGGCTTAGGTACTGAAGTAGCCTGCAATCAAGGTTGATGCTGGCCCTCACGATCTCTTTGCAGCCCCTTCTCAGCCCCACCAATACCAGGGCTCTGTATCTGTTCTCCCACTTAGCCTCGACAGATCCCTTACCCTCATCAGGGCAAAGCGCCGCAGCGGCCACACTCCACATGGGGCTGGCACTGAGATAGCCAGGAATCGAGGGTGGTGCTGGCACACACCTTCCGTTTGCAGTCCCTAGGCAAGCCCACCAACACCGGGGCTCTGTGCCTGTTCTCCCTCCTAGCCGAGACCCTCATCAGGGCCAAGCTCCGAAGTGGCCACCGGCCACATGGAGCTAGGCACTGAAGTAGCCAGGAACCAAGGCTGATGCTGGCCCTCACGGCCAAGCTCCGATTAGGCCACCCTCGACATGGGACTCAGGCACTGAGATAGCCAGGAACCAAGATTGATGGTGGCCCTCACCTTCTATTTGCAGTCCCTAGGCAGCCCCACCAACACCGGGGCTCTGTGCCTGTTCTCCCTCCTAACCTCAACCTAGCCGAGACCCTCATCAGGGCCAAGCTCTGAAGTGGCCACCGGCCACATGGAGCTAGGCACTGATGTAGCCAGGAACCAAGGCTGATGCTGGCCCTCACGGTCCCTTGGCAGCCCCACCAACACCGGGGCTCAGTGCCTGTTCTCCCACCTAACCTCAACCGAGCCCTGACCCTCATCAGGGCCTAGCTCCGAAGCGGCCACCCTCCACGTGGAGCTTGGCACTAAGGTAACCAGAAATCCAGCTTGATGCTGGCCCTCACCTTCCCTTGGTAGCCCCACCAAAACCGGGGCTCTGTCTCTGTTCTCCACCTTATCCTCGACATATTCCTTACCCTCATCGGAGCCAAGCTCCGAAGAGGCCACCCTCAACATGGGGCTCAGGCACTGAAGGGCAGCCCCGTCTCAGCCCCACCAGTACCGGGGCTCTGTGTCTCTGCTCGCACCTAACAGCGACCTATCCCTTACCCTCATCGGAGCCAAGTTCCGAAGAGACCACTCCCCACGTGGGGCTTAGGTACTGAATGAGCCTGGAATCAAGGTTGATGCTGGCCCTCACGATCTCTTTGCAGCCCCTTCTCAGCCCCACCAATACCGGGGCTCTGTATCTGTTCTCCCACTTAGCCTCGACAGATCCCTTACCCTCATCAGGGCAAAGCGCCGCAGCGGCCACACTCCACATGGGGCTTGGCACTGAGATAGCCAGGAATTGAGGGTGGTGCTGGCACACACCTTCCGTTTGCAGTCCCTAGGCAAGCCCACCAACACCGGGGCTCTGTGCCTGTTCTCCCTCCTAGCCGAGACCCTCATCAGGGCCAAGCTCCGAAGTGGCCACCGGCCACATGGAGCTAGGCACTGAAGTAGCCAGGAACCAAGGCTGATGCTGCCCCTCACGGTCCATTGGCAGCACCTTCTCAGCTCCACCAACACCGGGGCTCTGTGCCTGTTCTCCCACTTAGCCTCGACAGATCCCTTACCCTCATCAGGGCAAAGCGCCGCAGCGACCACTCTCCACATCGGGCTTGGCACTGAGATAGCCAGGAATCAAGGGTGGTGCTGGCCCTCACCTTCCATTTGCAGTCCCTAGGCAAGCCCACCAACACCGGGGCTCTGTGCCTGTTCTCCCTCCTAGCCGAGACCCTCATCAGGGCCAAGCTCCGAAGCGGCCACCCTCCACGTGGAGCTTGGCACTAAGGTAACCAGAAATCCAGCTTGATGCTGGCCCTCACCTTCCCTTGGTAGCCCCACCAAAACCGGGGCTCTGTCTCTGTTCTCCACCTTATCCTCGACATATCCCTTACCCTCATCGGAGCCAAGCTCCGAAGAGGCCACCCTCAACATGGGGCTCAGGCACTGAAGGGCAGCCCCGTCTCAGCCCCACCAATACCGGGGCTCTGTGTCTCTGCTCGCACCTAACAGCGACCTATCCCTTACCCTCATCGGAGCCAAGTTCCGAAGCGACCACTCCCCACGTGGGGCTTAGGTACTGTAGTAGCCTGGAATCAAGGTTGATGCTGGCCCTCACGATCTCTTTGCAGCCCCTTCTCAGCCCCACCAATACCGGGGCTCTGTATCTGTTCTCCCACTTAGCCTCGACAGATCCCTTACCCTCATCAGGGCAAAGCGCCGCAGCGGCCACACTCCACATGGGGCTTGGCACTGAGATAGCCAGGAATTGAGGGTGGTGCTGGCACACACCTTCCGTTTGCAGTCCCTAGGCAAGCCCACCAACACCGGGGCTCTGTGCCTGTTCTCCCTCCTAACCTCAACCTAGCCGAGACCCTCATCAGGGCCAAGCTCCGAAGTGGCCACCGGCCACATGGAGCTAGGCACTGAAGTAGCCAGGAACCAAGGCTGATGCTGCCCCTCACGGTCCCTTGGCAGTCCCTAGGCAGCCCCACCAACACCGGGGCTCTGTGCCTGTTCTCCCACCTAACCTCAACCGAGCCCTGACCCTCATCAGGGCCTAGCTCCGAAGCGGCCACCCTCCACGTGGAGTTTGGCACTAAGGTAAGCAGAAATCCAGCTTGATGCTGGCCCTCACCTTCCCTTGGTAGCCCCACCAAAACCGGGGCTCTGTCTCTGTTCTCCACCTTATCCTCGACATATTCCTTACCCTCATCGGAGCCAAGCTCCGAAGAGGCCACCCTCAACATGGGGCTCAGGCACTGAAGGGCAGCCCCGTCTCAGCCCCACCAATACCGGGGCTCTGTGTCTCTGCTCGCACCTAACAGCGACCTATCCCTTACCCTCATCGGAGCCAAGTTCCGAAGAGACCACTCCCCACGTGGGGCTTAGGTACTGAAGTAGCCTGGAATCAAGGTTGATGCTGGCCCTCACGATCTCTTTGCAGCCCCTTCTCAGCCCCACCAATACCGGGGCTCTGTATCTGTTCTCCCACTTAGCCTCGACAGATCCCTTACCCTCATCAGGGCAAAGCGCCGCAGCGGCCACACTCCACATGGGGCTTGGCACTGAGATAGCCAGGAATTGAGGGTGGTGCTGGCACACACCTTCCGTTTGCAGTCCCTAGGCAAGCCCACCAACACCGGGGCTCTGTGCCTGTTCTCCCTCCTAGCCGAGACCCTCATCAGGGCCAAGCTCCGAAGTGGCCACCGGCCACATGGAGCTAGGCACTGAAGTAGCCAGGAACCAAGGCTGATGCTGGCCCTCACGGCCAAGCTCCGATTAGGCCACCCTCGACATGGGGCTCAGGCACTGAAGTAGCCAGGAACCAAGATTGATGGTGGCCCTCACCTTCTATTTGCAGTCCCTAGGCAGCCCCACCAACACCGGGGCTCTGTGCCTGTTCTCACACCTAACGTCAACCTAGCCCTGACCCTCATCAGGGCCAAGCTCCGAAGTGGCCACCGACCACATAGGGCTTGGCACTGAAGTAGCCAGGAACCAAGGCTGATGCTGGCCCTCACGGGCTCTTGGCAGCTCCATCTCAGGCCCACCAACACCAGGGCTCTGTGTCTCTGCTCACACCTAACATCGACCTATCCCTGACCCTCATCGGAGCCAAGCTCCGAAGCGGCCACCCTCCACGTGGAGCTTGGCACTAAGGTAACCAGAAATCTAGCTTGGTGCTGGCCCTCACCTTCCCTTGGTATCCCCACCAAAACCGGGGCTCTGTCTCTGTTCTCCACCTTATCCTCGACATATCCCTTACCCTCATCGGAGCCAAGCTCCGAAGAGGCCACCCTCAACATGGGGCTCAGGCACTGAAGGGCAGCCCCGTCTCAGCCCTACCAATACCGGGGCTCTGTGTCTCTGCTCGCACCTAACAGCGACCTATCCCTTACCCTCATCGGAGCCAAGTTCCGAAGAGACCACTCCCCACGTGGGGCTTAGGTACTGAATGAGCCGGGAATCAAGGTTGATGCTGGCCCTCACGATCTCTTTGCAGCCCCTTCTCAGCCCCACCAATACCGGGGCTCTGTATCTGTTCTCCCACTTAGCCTCGACAGATCCCTTACCCTCATCAGGGCAAAGCGCCGCAGCGGCCACACTCCACATGGGGCTTGGCACTGAGATAGCCAGGAATTGAGGGTGGTGCTGGCACACACCTTCCATTTGCAGTCCCTAGGCAAGCCCACCAACACCGGGGCTCTGTGCCTGTTCTCCCTCCTAACCTCAACCTAGCCGAGACCCTCATCAGGGCCAAGCTCCGAAGTGGCCACCGGCCACATGGAGCTAGGCAGTGAAGTAGCCAGGAACCAAGGCTGATGCTGGCCCTCACGGCCAAGCTCCGATTAGGCCACCCTCGACATGGGACTCAGGCACTGAGATAGCCAGGAACCAAGATTGATGGTGGCCCTCACCTTCTATTTGCAGTCCCTAGGCAGCCCCACCAACACCGGGGCTCTGTGCCTGTTCTCCCTCCTAACCTCAACCTAGCCGAGACCCTCATCAGGGCCAAGCTCCGAAGTGGCCACCGGCCACATGGAGCTAGGCACTGAAGTAGCCAGGAACCAAGGCTGATGCTGCCCCTCACGGTCCCTTGGCAGCCCCTTCTCAGCCCCACCAACACCGGGGCTCTGTGCCTGTTCTCCCACCTAACCTCAACCGAGCCCTGACCCTCATCAGGGCCTAGCTCCGAAGCGGCCACCCTCCACGTGGAGTTTGGCACTAAGGTAAGCAGAAATCCAGCTTGATGCTGGCCCTCACCTTCCCTTGGTAGCCCCACCAAAACCGGGGCTCTGTCTCTGTTCTCCACCTTATCCTCGACATATCCCTTACCCTCATCGGAGCCAAGCTCCGAAGAGGCCACCCTCAACATGGGGCTCAGGCACTGAAGGGCAGCCCCGTCTCAGCCCCACCAGTACCGGGGCTCTGTGTCTCTGCTCGCACCTAACAGCGACCTATCCCTTACCCTCATCGGAGCCAAGTTCCGAAGAGACCACTCCCCACGTGGGGCTTAGGTACTGAATGAGCCTGGAATCAAGGTTGATGCTGGCCCTCACGATCTCTTTGCAGCCCCTTCTCAGCCCCACCAGTACCGGGGCTCTGTATCTGTTCTCCCACTTAGCCTCGACAGATCCCTTACCCTCATCAGGGCAAAGCGCCGCAGCGGCCACACTCCACATGGGGCTTGGCACTGAGATAGCCAGGAATTGAGGGTGGTGCTGGCACACACCTTCCGTTTGCAGTCCCTAGGCAAGCCCACCAACACCGGGGCTCTGTGCCTGTTCTCCCTCCTAGCCGAGACCCTCATCAGGGCCAAGCTCCGAAGTGGCCACCAGCCACATGGAGCTAGGCACTGAAGTAGCCAGGAACCAAGGCTGATGCTGGCCCTCACGGCCAAGCTCCGATTAGGCCACCCTCGACATGGGGCTCAGGCACTGAAGTAGCCAGGAACCAAGATTGATGGTGGCCCTCACCTTCTATTTGCAGTCCCTAGGCAGCCCCACCAACACCGGGGCTCTGTGCCTGTTCTCACACCTAACGTCAACCTAGCCCTGACCCTCATCAGGGCCAAGCTCCGAAGTGGCCACCGACCACATAGGGCTTGGCACTGAAGTAGCCAGGAACCAAGGCTGATGCTGGCCCTCACGGGCTCTTGGCAGCTCCATCTCAGGCCCACCAACACCAGGGCTCTGTGTCTCTGCTCACACCTAACATCGACCTATCCCTGACCCTCATCGGAGCCAAGCTCCGAAGCGGCCACCCTCCACGTGGAGCTTGGCACTAAGGTAACCAGAAATCTAGCTTGGTGCTGGCCCTCACCTTCCCTTGGTATCCCCACCAAAACCGGGGCTCTGTCTCTGTTCTCCACCTTATCCTCGACATATCCCTTACCCTCATCGGAGCCAAGCTCCGAAGAGGCCACCCTCAACATGGGGCTCAGGCACTGAAGGGCAGCCCCGTCTCAGCCCTACCAATACCGGGGCTCTGTGTCTCTGCTCGCACCTAACAGCGACCTATCCCTTACCCTCATCGGAGCCAAGTTCCGAAGCGACCACTCCCCACGTGGGGCTTAGGTACTGAATGAGCCGGGAATCAAGGTTGATGCTGGCCCTCACGATCTCTTTGCAGCCCCTTCTCAGCCCCACCAATACCGGGGCTCTGTATCTGTTCTCCCACTTAGCCTCGACAGATCCCTTACCCTCATCAGGGCAAAGCGCCGCAGCGGCCACTCTCCACATGGGGCTTGGCACTGAGATAGCCAGGAATTGAGGGTGGTGCTGGCACACACCTTCCGTTTGCAGTCCCTAGGCAAGCCCACCAACACCGGGGCTCTGTGCCTGTTCTCCCTCCTAATCTCAAACTAGCCGAGACCCTCATCAGGGCCAAGCTCCGAAGTGGCCACCGGCCACATGGAGCTAGGCACTGAAGTAGCCAGGAACCAAGGCTGATGCTGGCCCTCACGGCCAAGCTCCGATTAGGCCACCCTCGACATGGGACTCAGGCACTGAGATAGCCAGGAACCAAGATTGATGGTGGCCCTCACCTTCTATTTGCAGTCCCTAGGCAAGCCCACCAACACCGGGGCTCTGTGCCTGTTCTCCCTCCTAACCTCAACCTAGCCGAGACCCTCATCAGGGCCAAGCTCTGAAGTGGCCACCGGCCACATGGAGCTAGGCACTGAAGTAGCCAGGAACCAAGGCTGATGCTGGCCCTCACGGCCAAGCTCCGATTAGGCCACCCTCGACATGGGACTCAGGCACTGAGATAGCCAGGAACCAAGATTGATGGTGGCCCTCACCTTCTATTTGCAGTCCCTAGGCAGCCCCACCAACACCGGGGCTCTGTGCCTGTTCTCCCTCCTAACCTCAACCTAGCCGAGACCCTCATCAGGGCCAAGCTCCGAAGTGGCCACCGGCCACATGGAGCTAGGCACTGAAGTAGCCAGGAACCAAGGCTGATGCTGCCCCTCACGGTCCCTTGGCAGCCCCTTCTCAGCCCCACCAACACCGGGGCTCTGTGCCTGTTCTCCCACCTAACCTCAACCGAGCCCTGACCCTCATCAGGGCCTAGCTCCGAAGCGGCCACCCTCCACGTGGAGTTTGGCACTAAGGTAAGCAGAAATCCAGCTTGATGCTGGCCCTCACCTTCCCTTGGTAGCCCCACCAAAACCGGGGCTCTGTCTCTGTTCTCCACCTTATCCTCGACATATCCCTTACCCTCATCGGAGCCAAGCTCCGAAGAGGCCACCCTCAACATGGGGCTCAGGCACTGAAGGGCAGCCCCGTCTCAGCCCCACCAATACCGGGGCTCTGTGTCTCTGCTCGCACCTAACAGCGACCTATCCCTTACCCTCATCGGAGCCAAGTTCCGAAGAGACCACTCCCCACGTGGGGCTTAGGTACTGAATGAGCCTGGAATCAAGGTTGATGCTGGCCCTCACGATCTCTTTGCAGCCCCTTCTCAGCCCCACCAGTACCGGGGCTCTGTATCTGTTCTCCCACTTAGCCTCGACAGATCCCTTACCCTCATCAGGGCAAAGCGCCGCAGCGGCCACACTCCACATGGGGCTTGGCACTGAGATAGCCAGGAATTGAGGGTGGTGCTGGCACACACCTTCCGTTTGCAGTCCCTAGGCAAGTCCACCAACACCGGGGCTCTGTGCCTGTTCTCCCTCCTAGCCGAGACCCTCATCAGGGCCAAGCTCCGAAGTGGCCACCAGCCACATGGAGCTAGGCACTGAAGTAGCCAGGAACCAAGGCTGATGCTGGCCCTCACGGCCAAGCTCCGATTAGGCCACCCTCGACATGGGGCTCAGGCACTGAAGTAGCCAGGAACCAAGATTGATGGTGGCCCTCACCTTCTATTTGCAGTCCCTAGGCAGCCCCACCAACACCGGGGCTCTGTGCCTGTTCTCACACCTAACGTCAACCTAGCCCTGACCCTCATCAGGGCCAAGCTCCGAAGTGGCCACCGACCACATAGGGCTTGGCACTGAAGTAGCCAGGAACCAAGGCTGATGCTGGCCCTCACGGGCTCTTGGCAGCTCCTTCTCAGGCCCACCAACACCAGGGCTCTGTGTCTCTGCTCACACCTAACATCGACCTATCCCTGACCCTCATCGGAGCCAAGCTCCGAAGCGGCCACCCTCCACGTGGAGCTTGGCACTAAGGTAACCAGAAATCTAGCTTGGTGCTGGCCCTCACCTTCCCTTGGTATCCCCACCAAAACCGGGGCTCTGTCTCTGTTCTCCACCTTATCCTCGACATATCCCTTACCCTCATCGGAGCCAAGCTCCGAAGAGGCCACCCTCAACATGGGGCTCAGGCACTGAAGGGCAGCCCCGTCTCAGCCCTACCAATACCGGGGCTCTGTGTCTCTGCTCGCACCTAACAGCGACCTATCCCTTACCCTCATCGGAGCCAAGTTCCGAAGCGACCACTCCCCACGTGGGGCTTAGGTACTGAATGAGCCGGGAATCAAGGTTGATGCTGGCCCTCACGATCTCTTTGCAGCCCCTTCTCAGCCCCACCAATACCGGGGCTCTGTATCTGTTCTCCCACTTAGCCTCGACAGATCCCTTACCCTCATCAGGGCAAAGCGCCGCAGCGGCCACTCTCCACATGGGGCTTGGCACTGAGATAGCCAGGAATTGAGGGTGGTGCTGGCACACACCTTCCGTTTGCAGTCCCTAGGCAAGCCCACCAACACCGGGGCTCTGTGCCTGTTCTCCCTCCTAATCTCAAACTAGCCGAGACCCTCATCAGGGCCAAGCTCCGAAGTGGCCACCGGCCACATGGAGCTAGGCACTGAAGTAGCCAGGAACCAAGGCTGATGCTGGCCCTCACGGCCAAGCTCCGATTAGGCCACCCTCGACATGGGACTCAGGCACTGAGATAGCCAGGAACCAAGATTGATGGTGGCCCTCACATTCTATTTGCAGTCCCTAGGCAGCCCCACCAACACCGGGGCTCTGTGCCTGTTCTCCCTCCTAACCTCAACCTAGCCGAGACCCTCATCAGGGCCAAGCTCCGAAGTGGCCACCGGCCACATGGAGCTAGGCACTGAAGTAGCCAGGAACCAAGGCTGATGCTGCCCCTCACGGTCCCTTGGCAGCCCCTTCTCAGCCCCACCAACACCGGGGCTCTGTGCCTGTTCTCCCACCTAACCTCAACCGAGCCCTGACCCTCATCAGGGCCTAGCTCCGAAGCGGCCACCCTCCACGTGGAGTTTGGCACTAAGGTAAGCAGAAATCCAGCTTGATGCTGGCCCTCACCTTCCCTTGGTAGCCCCACCAAAACCGGGGCTCTGTCTCTGTTCTCCACCTTATCCTCGACATATTCCTTACCCTCATCGGAGCCAAGCTCCGAAGAGGCCACCCTCAACATGGGGCTCAGGCACTGAAGGGCAGCCCCGTCTCAGCCCCACCAATACCGGGGCTCTGTGTCTCTGCTCGCACCTAACAGCGACCTATCCCTTACCCTCATCGGAGCCAAGTTCCGAAGAGACCACTCCCCACGTGGGGCTTAGGTACTGAATGAGCCTGGAATCAAGGTTGATGCTGGCCCTCACGATCTCTTTGCAGCCCCTTCTCAGCCCCACCAGTACCGGGGCTCTGTATCTGTTCTCCCACTTAGCCTCGACAGATCCCTTACCCTCATCAGGGCAAAGCGCCGCAGCGGCCACACTCCACATGGGGCTTGGCACTGAGATAGCCAGGAATTGAGGGTGGTGCTGGCACACACCTTCCGTTTGCAGTCCCTAGGCAAGCCCACCAACACCGGGGCTCTGTGCCTGTTCTCCCTCCTAGCCGAGACCCTCATCAGGGCCAAGCTCCGAAGTGGCCACCGGCCACATGGAGCTAGGCACTGAAGTAGCCAGGAACCAAGGCTGATGCTGGCCCTCACGGCTAAGCTCCGATTAGGCCACCCTCGACATGGAGCTCAGGCACTGAAGTAGCCAGGAACCAAGATTGATGGTGGCCCTCACCTTCTATTTGCAGTCCCTAGGCAGCCCCACCAACACCGGGGCTCTGTGCCTGTTCTCACACCTAACGTCAACCTAGCCCTGACCCTCATCAGGGCCAAGCTCCGAAGTGGCCACCGACCACATAGGGCTTGGCACTGAAGTAGCCAGGAACCAAGGCTGATGCTGGCCCTCACGGGCTCTTGGCAGCTCCTTCTCAGGCCCACCAACACCAGGGCTCTGTGTCTCTGCTCACACCTAACATCGACCTATCCCTGACCCTCATCGGAGCCAAGCTCCGAAGCGGCCACCCTCCACGTGGAGCTTGGCACTAAGGTAACCAGAAATACAGCTTGGTGCTGGCCCTCACCTTCCCTTGGTAGCCCCACCAAAACCGAAGCTCTGTCTCTGTTCTCCCACTTATCCTCGACATATCCCTTACTCTTAGCGGAGCCCAGCTCCCAAGAGGCTACCCTCGACATGGGGCTCAGGCACTGAAGTAGTCAGGAACCAAGGTTGATGCTGGCCCTCACGATCTCTTGGCAGCTCCTTCTCACCCCCACCAACACCGTGTTTCTGTGCCTGTTCTCCCACCTAACCTCAACCTAGCCCTGACCCTCATCAGGGCAAAGCTTCGAAGCGGCCACTCCCCACGTGGGGCTTGGCACTGAGATAGCCAGGAATCAAGGCTGATGCCGGACCTCGCCTTCCGTTTGCAGTCCCTAGGCAGCCCCACCAACACCGGCGCTCTGTGTCTGTTCCCCCAGTTATCCTTGACATATCCCTTCTCCTCATCAGGGCCAAGCTCCGAAGCGGCCACCCACCACATGGGGCTCTGGGGCAGACGTGGCCAGGAATGAAGGCTGATGCTGGCCCTCACGATCTCTTGTCAGCCCCTCCTCAGCCCCACCAACCCCTGCTCCCTTCTCTTTGGTCTCCCACCTAAACATCAACCTACATCTTACCTTCAGCAGAGCCAGGCTCTGAAACGTCTACCCACCAGATGGCGCTCCAACACAGAGGGAATCAAGATGACTGGCGTTCGTTGCACTCGCCTGCCCCGGCAGCCCTTTGAGGTCCCCACCACCACCGGGGCTAGGCGCTTGCCGTAGCACTCAACCGTCAACCTTGCCGCAGCCCAACTGCAAAGCAGACAAGCGCCCCGTCGAGCTCCCACACACGTTTTGCCAGGACTGAAATATGTTCGCAGTGCTCACCTTCCCTTTACAGCCCCTTCTCAGCTGCCCAGCACCCAGCCATCTCCAGCACCGCAAATGCGCAACATCCAGCACACCTAGCACCCCTTGGGATCTTTGGCAGTGCTTGGTGCTGGGCATGTGTCGGTGCTGGGTCGTGGGGGTACTGTGTGCTAGGCCCTGAGCGGAGTGGGTTCTGGACAGGTCTGGGTGCTGCGGTTGCTGGGTGTTGGGCATATCTGGGTGCTCGCCATGTCCCTGTGCTGGGCACTGGGAGGATTTGGTGCTGGGAATGGGCAGGCGATGATCGTGCCTGGGTGGTGGATGCGGGCTACAGGCAGTGCTGGGCACTGGCTGCACTGGGTGCTGGTCATTGGGGGTACTGGGTTCTAGGCACTGGGCATGCGGGGTGCTGGACATCTCTGGGTGCCGAGCATGTCCAAGTGATGGGTCCGGGGCACTGGGACTGCTGGGCAGTGGGGGTGCTGGGGACTATGCATATCAGGGTGCTGGGCATGCCTGTGTACTGAGTGCTTGGCGCTGGGTTCTGGATGCTGGCTGGTGGGCATTGTCTGTGTGCTGGTTATTGGGCACTGGCGGTGGTAGGCATGGGAGTGCTTGTTGCTGGGCATTTTCTGATCCTGGCTGTTGGGGGCGCCGAGCACTGGGCATGTCTGGGTGATGGATGGAGGGAGTTTTGGGTGCTGGGCACTAGGGGTGCTGGCTAGTGGGTATGTCCATGTGCTGGGTATGTCCATATGCCGGATGCTGTGCGCTGGGGATGCTGGGCACTGGGGTTAGTGGGTGCTGTGCACTGGGGTTGCTGGGTGCTGGGCAGCGCGACTGCTGGGGGCTGGGAGTGCTGGGTACTATGCATAAGCGGGTGCAGGGTATGTCTTGCTGCTGGATGGTGGGTTCTGGGGCTACTGGGAGCTGGGGGTATTGGGTGCTTGGCACTGGGGTTGCTGGGTGCTAAGTCCTGTGGGTGCTGGTTGCTGGGCCCTGGGAGTGCTGGGTACTGTGCATAAGCGGGTGCAGGGTACGTCTTGCTGCTGGGTGCTGGGGGTATTGGGTGTTGGGTGCTGGGCATGTCCTCGTCCTTGGCATGACTGATGCTGGGCACTGGGGGTACTGGCTGCTGGGAGCTAGGGGTGCTGGCTTTGGGCATTTCAGTTGCTGGACATGACCAGGTGCTGGGCGTCTCCAGGTGCTGGGCATGTGCGGATGCTGTGTGCTCGGCACTTGGGGTTCTGGGTGGTCGGCGGTGAGGGTGCTGGACGCTGGGGATGCTGGCTGTTGCGGTGCTGGGTGCTGGGCACTGGGGCTGCTGAGTGGTGGGCATGTCCAGGTGCTGTTTGTTGGCGGTTGGGGTGCTGGGTTGTGCGCCTGTCCAGGAGTTAGTGCTGGGCCCTGGGGGTGCTGTGTATGTCCGAGTGCTGGGCATGTCTGGATGCTGGGTAAACGGGTTCTTGGGCTGTGGGGGTGTTGGGTACGCTGGTTTCTGGGCACTGGGGAGGTGCTGGCTGCGAGACCTGTATGGTGGTGGGTGTTTGGTGTACTGGGTGCAGGGCGCTGGGCGTGCTGGGTGCTGGGCATGTCCGGGTGCTACGTGTTGATCACTGGGGATGTTGGGGGCTGGTTTGCTGTGTTCTGGTGTGTAGCGTGCTGGGCATGTTTGGGTGCTGGGCATGTCCAGGTGCTGGGTATTGGGCGCTGGGGGTGGTGGTCCCTGGGGGTGCTGTGTGCTGGGCATGTCCGGGGGGTGGGTTGGGCAGTGGGGTTGCTGGGTGCTGGGAATGTGCGGGAGCTGGGGGCTGGGCCCTGAGGTTGATGGGGGCTGGGCACTCGGGTTGCTGGGTGCTGGCTGGTGCGGTTGCGGGGCCCTGGTGTTGCTGGGTACTATGCATAACTGAGTGCAGGGTATCTCTTGGTGCTGGAGGTACTGGGTGCTGGGCGTATCCGGTGCTGGGCCTGTGCTCTGGAGTTGCTGGGTTCTGTGCTCTGGGGGTGCTTGTTTCTTGGCACGTGCGTGTGCTGTGTGCTCTTCCCTGGTTGTGCTGGGTATGTGTGGGTGTTGGGCAGTGTGGGTGCTGTGTGGTGGGCGCTGGGCATGTCTGGGTGCTCGGTGATGGGCACTGGAGGTTCTGGGCGATGGGGAGCAGGGAAGCTGCCTGCTAGGCATGTCTGAGTGCTGGGCATGTCCGGGTGCTGGGTACTGTGCGCTGGCAGTGGTGGGCGGTGGTGGTGCTGGGTGCTGGGCATGTCCGGGTGCTAGGCAATGGCGGTGCTGGGTGCTTGGCGCTGGGGGTGATAGTCTTTGGGTGTGCTGGGTGCTGGGCATGTCCCTGTGCTGGGTGGTGGGGGTGCTGGGCATGTGCGGGTGTTGGTTGCCGGGCCCTGGGTGTACTGGGTGCTGGACGCCGGGGTGGTTGGTTTCTGGGCGCTGGGGCTGCTGGGTTCTGTGCCCCTGTGTTGCTGGGTGCTGAGCATGTCCGGGTGCTGGCCATGTCTAAGTGCAGCGTGCTGGGCACTGGGTGCTGGGGGGTGGGGGTGCTGGATGCTGAGTGTTGGGTATGCTGGTTTCCGGGCACTGGGCGGAAGTGTGTGAGACCTGTGGGTGTGTTGTATGGTGGGTGTTTGGGGTGCTGAGTGCTGCAGGTGCTGGGCATGTCCAGGTGCTATGTGCTGATCACTGGGGTTCTTGGGGGCTGGTTTGCTGTGTTCTGGTGTGTTGGGCGCTGGGCATGTTTGTCTGGGTGCTGGGCATGTCTGGGTGCTGGGTACTGGGAACTGGCAGTGCGGGGCGGTGCGGGTGCTGTGTGCTGGGCATGTCGGGGTGCTGGGTACTGGGCAGTGGGAGTGCTGGGTGCTAGGTACTGGGGGTGCTGGGCCTTGGCATTGCTGGCTACTATACATAACTGAGTGCAGGGTATGTCTTGGTGCTGGATGCTTGGTGCTGGAGGTACCGGGTGCTGGGCATATGCAGTGCTGGGTGTTGGGCATATCCGGTGCTGGGTGGCTGTGCTGGGGTTGCTGGGTGCTGTGCTGTGAGGGTGCTGGATTCCTGGCATGTGCGTGTACTGTGTGCTGGGCCCTGGTTGTGCTGGGTATGTGTGGGTGCTGGGTGTTGGGCACTGGGGGGGGGTGGTGCTAGGTGCTGGGCATGTCCAGGTGCTGAGCAATGGTGGTGCTGGGTGCTTGGCGCTGGGGGTGGTGGTACCTGGGGCTGCTGTGTGCTGGGCACGTCGGGGTGCTGGGTTTTGGGCGGTGGGGGTGCTGGGTGCTGGGCGTGTGCGTGTGTTGGTTGCTGGACCCTGGCGTGCTGGGCGCTGGGGCTATCGGTTACCGGGTGCTGGGGGTGCTGGGTTCAATGCAGGTCCTGGGCAGTGGGTGTGCTGGAAGCTGGGTGTTGGGTATGCTGGTTCCTGCCACTGCGGGTGCTGGGTGTGAGACTTGTGGGCATGCTGGATGGTGGGTGTTTGGTGTGCACCCTCACTGCCCACCACCCAGAACCCCAAGTGCCGAGCACACAGCATCCGGACGTGCCCAGCACCTGCACACGCCCAGCACCCACAAGACCCAACAACCAGCACTGGTCATGACCAGTACCTGGAAATGCCCACAGCCAGCACCCCTAGCTCCCCGCACCCAGCACTCCCAGGGCCCAGCACGAATTCCCGGACATGCGCACAACCCAGCACACCCACCGCCAACACACAGCATCGAGACATGCCCAGCAGCCCCAGTGCCCAGCATCCACCAGCAAGACATACCCTGCACCCAATTATGCATGGTATCCAGCACTCCCAGGGCCCAGCAACCAGTAGCCCCAGTACCTCGGCTCGCTTCTGTAATTCTACACAATGAAGACTTGTGGCTTAGAAGTTAGGGAACTAGCAGGTGTGGTGTTTGCAAGCGTGTAGAATTGTAGTCTAAATCGTGTCTCCTGGAAGCAGTGTTAGACTCTAGTGAAGAGTAACCTTGGAAACGAGAACCGTAAACAAAGGTAGTCCAGACGTGGCTCGGAGACAAACCTCGACCTTATAAGGAAAGAAAGGAACAGGTTCACAAAGAGTTCACGACCCCGCCGACCACCACAGACCACCCGAGACCCTCAAGGAGACCCTAAAGGTTTTAGTGCGCATGTGTCTAGGATGATGTAATATTATAATCGGTTCTCGGAAATTTAAGGAATATGTAAAAGAGAAACTGAAAATATGTATGAGAAGCATGGATACAAACAGAAAGGTGATTAGACCTGGTGTGCTTCATTTGTGGCAAGTCCACCGAGCACCCAGGCCTGAATAAAACAATCTCTCTCCTGAGCGTGTGGAATTGGTTCCTTGTGGAGGGATTTTTATTAAATAACGGTCATCCTATGAACATCCCAAGCACTGAGGATTTGTTAGTAATAGTAGAAGGCTGCTAAAGAGCAATTGTAGTTTTAGAGTCTCTGAAGTGATAGTAGAGTAGGAAAAACAGGCTGAGGAATGTAAATATCAGTAGATTATGTAACGGAATGCAGGCGCAGGAAGCGTTCGCGTGGACACCTGCTTTTGACCAATCTGTGTATGTTAAGATTCGTGTGCTTGCTGACTGTAAACCAATAGAGGATTCGGAGGTGCGCGTGTTACTGTGGCTAGCTTATAAAAGTAGCACAATATCTTGAAATAAAGGAGAATGACCATACCCACATTGGGACTCCTCATTACTCCGGGAACGCGCTCCTATTCCGACCCATGGTCACTCCAACAGTTCCTTCCACGCCGGGCACGAATCCGCTTTTCGGACAACACCTAGCCCCCAGCACCCGCACCAGCAGCACCAGCAAGCCCAGTGCCCAGCACGCAGCAACCTCAGGGCCCAGCACCCAGCCGTGCCCGCCACCCGGACATGCCCAGCACCCAGCAACCCCAGTGCACAACACCCAGCACCCCCAGCGCCCAACACCCAGCACCCCCAGCGCCCAGAAACCAACACACGCACACACCCAGCACGCCCACCGCCCAAAACCCAGCAGCCCAACATGCCCAGCACACAGCACCACCACCGCCACCACCCCCACTGCCCAGTACCCAGCACCCACACATGCCCAGCAACGAGACATGCCCAGCACACAGCACCACCACCGCCCACCACCCCCACTGCCCAGTACCCAGCACCCACACATGCCCAGCACTCAGACATGCCCAGCAGGCAGCTTCTCTGCTGCCCACCGCCCAGCATCCCGACCGCCCAGCACCCAGACATGCCCAGGCCCCGCCACACAGCACCCACACTGCCCAACACCCAGCACTCACACATACCCGGCACAACCAGGGCCCAGCACACAGCACACGCACGTGCCAGGAATCCAGCACCCTCACAGCACAGCACCCAGCAACCCCAGCACAGCCACCCAGCACCGCATATGCCCAGCACCTAGCACCGCATATGCCCAACACCCAGCACCCAGTACCTCCAGTACCCAGCATCCAGCACCAAGACATACCCTGCACTCAGTTATGTATAGTAGCCAGCAATATCAGGGCCCAGCACCCCAGTACCTAGAACCCAACACGGCCACTGCCCAACACCCACCACCCGGACGTGCCCAGCACACAGCACCCCCACTGCCCCACACAGCCAGCGCCCAGTACCCAGCACCCAGACATGGCCAGCACCCAAACATGCCCAGCACTCAACACACCACTGCCCAGATCCCAGCAAACCAGCCCCCAACATCTCCAGTGATCAGCACATAGCACCCGGACATGCCCAGCACCCAGCACCCGCAGCGCTCAGTATCCACCACCCCCAGTGCTCTGTACTCAGCACACCAAACACCTACCATCCAGCACCCCCACACGTCTCACACCCAGCATCCCCAGTGCCCAGCAACCAGCATACCCAACACCCACCATCCAGCACCCCCACACGTCTCACACCCAGCACCCCCAGTGCAATGTACTCAGCACACCAAACACCCACCATCCAGCACCCCCACACGTCTCACACCCAGCACCCCCAGTGCGCAGTACCCCGCACCCAGACATGCCCAGCACCCGGACATACACAGCACTCAGCACTGTCCTGCTTCCGGCTGGGACAGAGTTAACTTTCTTCCCAGTAGCTTGGGGGGTGTGCTGGCCTTTTGGGTTTGGTGTGAGAGGAGCATTGATGGCCCCTTAATGCTTTGGCTGTTGCTGGGCGGTGCTTGCACCGGGAGACTTTTGTTCTCTCTTTTCGGCCTCCCACAGGAAGCTCGGGGGGGGGTGGGGGGTGGCGGGGGGGGGGAGCACAGCCGGGGTAGTTGACCTAGCTGGCCAATGGGGTATTCTATAGCATGTGACATCCTGCTCAGTATAAAAAATGGGAGGGGGCGGGGGGGGGAAACGACACCCCCCCCCCCCGCCCCAGTTCATGACACGCGGTCGGCAGCGGTGAGCAGTTGCATTCTGCATTGCCTGCTTTGTATCGTCTGTTGTTGTTGTTGCTCTCATTGTTATTATTACTGTTCTACTTCGTTTTATTTCAACCATTAAACTGTTTTTATCTCAACCCGGGAGTTTTCCTACTTGTGCCCTCCCGATTCTCTCCCCCATCCCACGGGATGGGGGCGGGAGGAGAGCCAGCGGCTGCGTGGGGTTTATTTGCAGGCTGGGGTTAAACCACGACATGCACCCATCATACCCTCCACCCAGCACCCCCAGGGCCCAGCACTCATTCCCAGACATGCGCACAACCTAGCACACCCACGGCCAACACACAGCCCCTGGACATGCCCAGCACCCAGCAGCCCCACTGCCCAGCACCGCATTGCCCAGCATCCCCAGCGCCCAGCACCCTCACTGCCCACCACCCAGAACAACAAGTGCCGAGCACACAGCATCCGGACATGCCCAGCACCGGGGCACACCCAGCACCCACAAGACCCAGCACCCGGTCATGACCAGCAACTGGAAATGCCCACAGCCAGCACCTCTAGCTCCCAGCAGCCACCAACCCCAGTGCCTAGCACTCAGCACCCAGTCGTGCCAAGCACCCAACACCCCGGTGCTCAGCACCCTGCACCCGGTCGTGTCCAGGGCCCACCACACAGCACCCACACTGCCCAACACCCAGCACCCACACATACCCGGCACAACCAGGGCCCAGCACACAGCCCACGCACGTGCCAGGAATCCAGCATCCCCAGAGCACAGCACCCAGCAACCCCAGCACAGCCACCCAGCACCGCATATGCCCAGCATGAAGCACCGCATATGCCCACAACCCAGCACCCAGTAGCTCCAGCACCAGGCATCCAGCACCAAGACATACCCTGCACTCAGTTATGCAGAGCACCTAGCAATACCGGGCCCAGCACCCCAGTACCTAGCACCCAACACTCCCACTGCCCAACACCCACCACCCGGACATGCCCAGCACACAGCACCCCCACCACCCCACACCGCCAGCGCCCAGTATGCAGCACCCAGAAATGCCCAGCACCCAAACATGCCCAGCACTCAACACACCACTGCCCAGATCCCAGCAAACCAGCCCCCAACATCGCCAGTGATCAGCACATAGCACCCGGAATGCCCAGCACCCGCAGCGCTCAGCACCCAGCACCCCCAGGGCCCAGCAGCCAGCACCGCAGCAACCAGCATCCCCAGCGCCCAGCACCCGGTCATGCCAAGCACCTGGACATGCCCAGCACCAAGCACGCCTGTGCCCAGCACACAATATCCCCAGCACCCAGTAGCCCCAGCACCCAGCAGCAAGAGATACCCTGCACCCGCTTACGCATAGTACCCACAGCGCTCAGCAGCCACCATCCCCAGTGCTCTGTACTCAGCACACCAAACACCCACCATCCAGCACCCCCACACGTCTCACACCCAGCACCCCCAGTGCGCAGTACCCCACACCCAGACATGCCCAGCACCCGGACATACACAGCACTCAGCACTGTCCTGCTTCCGGCTGGGACAGAGTTAACTTTCTTCCCAGTAGCTTGGGGGGTGTGCTGGCTTTTGGGTTTGGTGTGAGAGGAGCGTTGATGGCCCCTTAATGCTTTGGCTGTTGCTGGGCGGTGCTTGCACCGGGAGACTTTTGTTCTCTCTTTTCGGCCTCCCACAGGAAGCTCGGGGGGGGGTGGGGGGTGGCGGGGGGGGGGAGCACAGCCGGGGTAGTTGACCTAGCTGGCCAATGGGGTATTCTATAGCATGTGACATCCTGCTCAGTATAAAAAATGGGAGGGGGCGAGGTGAGGAAACGACTCTCCCCCCCCCCCCCCCCGCCCCAGTTCATGACACGCGGTCGGCAGCGGTGAGCAGTTGCATTCTGCATTGCCTGCTTTGTATCGTCTGTTGTTGTTCTCATTGTTATTATTACTGTTCTACTTCGTTTTATTTCAACCATTAAACTGTTTTTATCTCAACCCGGGAGTTTTCCTACTTGTGCCCTCCCGATTCTCTCCCCCATCCCACGGGGTGGGGGGGGGAGGAGAGCCAGCGGCTGCGTGGGGTTTTTTTGCAGGCTGGGGTTAAACCACGACATGCACCCATCATACCCTCCACCCAGCACCCCCAGGGCTCAGCACTCATTCCCAGACATGCGCACAACCTAGCACACCCACGGCCAACACACAGCCCCTGGACATGCCCAGCACCCAGCAGCCCCACTGCCCAGCGCCCCCAGCACCCAGCATCCCCAGCACCCAGCAGGAAGAGATACCCTGCACCCGCTTATGCATGGTACCCAGCACTCCCAGGGCCCAGCAACCAGCACCCCGAGTACTTAGCCTCCAGCACCCACACCAGCCAGCACCCAGCAAGGCCGGTACCCAGCAACCTCAGGGCCCAGAACCCCGCAGCCAGCCATTGCCCAGCACACAGACATGCCCAGCACCCAGCAACCCCAGTGCACACAACCCAGAAGCCCCAGCGCCCAGAAACCAACAGCCCCAGTGCCCAGCACTCCCAGGGCTCAGAAACCAACATTCGCATGCACCCAACACTCCAACCACCCGGCACCCGGACATGCCCAGCATGCAGCACCACCAGGGACCACCACCGCCAGCACCACGCACCCAGCACTACCACTGCCCAGCACCTGGACATGCCCAGCACCCAGAGTGCCCAGCAGGCAGCTTCCCTGCTGCCCACCGCCCAGCATCGCGACCGCCCAGCACCCCGACCACCCAGCACCCACACTGCCCAATACCCAGCACCCACACATACCCAGCACAACCAGGGCCCAGCACACACACATGCCAGGTTAAACCATGACATGCACCCATCATACCCTCCACCCAGCACCCCCATGGCCCAGCACTCATTCCCAGACATGCGCACAACCTAGCACACCCACCGCCAACACACTGCCCCTGGACATGCCCAGCCGCCCCAGTGCCCAGCACCCAGTAGCCCCAGCACCAAGCAGCAAGAGATACCCTGCACCTGCTTATGCATAATACCCAGCACTCCCAGGGCCCAGCAACCAGCACTTAGCCCCCAGCACCCACACCAGCCAGCACCCAGCAAGGCCGGTGCCCAGCACCCAGCAACCTCAGGGCCCAGAACCCAGCAGCCAGCCATTGCTCAGCACCCAGACATGCCCAGCACCCAGCAACTCCAGTCCACAGAACCCAGAAGCCCCAGTGCCCAGAAACCAACCACCCCAGTGTCCAGCACCCAGTACACCCAGGGCCCAGCAACCAACACCCACACATGCCCAGCACCCCTACCACCCAGCACACCCAAAGACTATCACGCCCAGCGCCAAGCACCCAGCACCGCCATTGCCTAGCACCGGGACATGCCCAGCACCCAGTACCACCACCACCAGTGCACAGTACCAAGCACCCGGATATGCCCAGCACTGAGACATTCCTACCAGGCAGCTTCCCTGCTCCCCATCGCCCAGGACCTCCAGTGCCCATCACCCAGCACCGGGACATGCCCAGCGCCCACCACACAGCACCCATACTGCCCAACACCCAGCACCCACACATACCCAGCACAACCAGGGCACAGCACACGCACATGCCAGGAATCCAGCACCCTCACAGCACAGCACCCAGCAAACCCAGAGCACACACCTAGCACCGGATATGGCCAGCACCAAGACATACCCTGCACTCAGTTATGCATAGTACCAAGCAATGCCAGGGCCCAGCATCCCCAGTACTTAGCACCCAGCACTCCCACCGCCCAATACCCACCACCCGGACGTACCCAGCACCCCCACTGCCCGTGCCCAGCACCCAGACATGCCCAGCACCCAAACATGCCCAGCGCCCAACACACCAGAAAGCAGCAAACCAGCCCCCACCATCCCCAGTGATCTGCACATAGCACCCAGCACACGCTGCGCTCAGCACCCACCACCCCCAGTGCCCAGAAACCAGCATACCCAATGCCCAGCATCCAGTACCACCACCCCCCCCAACTGCCCAGTACCCGCACGCGGATATGCCCAGCACCCGAACATACACAGTACCCCTAGGACCCAGCACTCAGAACTCCAGTGCACTGCACTGTCCTGCTTCCGGCTGGGACAGAGTTAACTTTCTTCCCAGTAGCTTGGGGGGGTGTGCTGGCTTTTGGGTTTGGTGTGAGAGGAGCGTTGATGGCCCCTTAATGCTTTGACTGTTGCTGGGCGGTGCTTGCACCGGGAGACTTTTGTTCTCTCTTTTCGGCCTCCCACAGGAAGCTCGGGGGGGGTGTGGGGGGGCGGGGGATGGGGAGCACAGCCAGCGGAGTTGACCCAGCTGGCCAATGGGGTATTCTATAGCATGTGACATCCTGCTCAGTATAAAAAATGGGAGGGGGCGGGGGAGGGGGCTCTCCCCCCCCAGTTCACGACACACGGTCGACAGCAGTGAGCAGTTGCATTGTGCATTGCCTGCTTTGTATCGTCTGTTGTTGTTCTCATTGTTATTATTACTGTTCTACTTCGTTTTATTTCAATCATTAAACTGTTTTTATCTCAACCCGGGAGCTTTCCTACTTGTGCCCTCCCGATTCTCTCCCCAATCCCACGGGGTGGGGGGGGGAGGAGAGCCAGTGGCTGCGTGGGGTTTATTTGCTGGCTGGGGTTAAACCAACACATGCACCCATCATACCCTCCACCCAGCACTGCCAGGGCCCAGCACTCCCATGGCCCAGCACTGATTCCCACACATGCACACAACCCAGCACACGCACCGCCAAAGCACAGCACCTCGACATGCCCAGCAGCCCTGGAGCCCAGCACACAGCACCCAGCAGCCCCAGCACCAGGACATGACAAGAAGCCAGTCCCCGCAGTGCCGAACAACCCACGACTCAGCAACGGAACATGCCTAGCACCAGGCACCACCTATGTGTGAACATCTTTCAGTCCTGCCTGTTAGTTTATGGGAGCCCGAAGAGGGGATCGACTGCTTTGCAGTTGGGCTGTGGTAAGGTTGCTGGTTGGGTGGTAGAGCGAGAGCAGCTCCCTCGGAAAGGGCTGCCACGAAAGGCAAGAGCCAGAAACAGCTTTCAATCCTGGTTCATTCTGTGTTGGAGCGCCCTCTGGTGGGAAGCCGTTTACGAAATGGGCTCGAGAGATGGTAAGGCAAAGGTTGATATTTAGGTTTGAGAATAAGGGAGAGGGGTGGTGGGACCGGGAAGGGTCCCGTGGTGGGTCCATGTGGTGGGTGGCGTTAACTAATGCAGAAGGATCTCGTTATCTACGCAGAACCTCAAACTATCCCTTATCCTCCTCAGAGGCAAGCTCCGAAACGGCCACCCACTTCCTACGGCTCAGGCACAGAAATAGCCAGGAATCAAGGACGATGCTGGCCCTCACGATCTCTTTGCAGCCCCTTCTCAGCCCCACCAGTACCGGGGCTCTGTATCTGTTCTCCCACTTAGCCTCGACAGATCCCTTTTACCCTCATCAGGGCAAAGCACTGCAGCAGCCACACTCCACATGGGTCTTGGCACAGAGATAGCCAGGAATCAAGGGTGGTGCTGGCCCTCACCTTCCATTTGCAGTCCCTAGGCAAGCCCACCAACACCGGGGCTCTGTGCCTGTTCTCCCTCCTAAACTCAACCTAGCCGAGACCCTCATCAGGGCCAAGCTCCGAAGTAGCCAGGAACCAAGGCTGATGCTGGCCCTCACGGTCCCTTGGCAGCACCTTCTCAGCCCCACCAACACCGGGGCTCTGTGCCTGTTCTCCCACCTAACCTCAACCGAGCCCTGACCCTCATCAGGGCCAAGCTCCGAAGCGGCCACCCTCCACGTGGAGCTTGGCACTAAGGTAACCAGAAATCCAGCTTGATGCTGGCCCTCACCTTCCCTTGGTATCCCCACCAAAACCGGGGCTCTGTCTCTGTTCTCCTCCTTATCCTCGACATATCCCTTACCCTCATCGGAGCCAAGCTCCGAAGAGGCCACCCTCAACATGGGGCTCAGGCACTGAAGGGCAGCCCCTTCTCAGCCCCACCAATACGGGGGCTCTGTGTCTCTGCTCGCACCTAACAGCGACCTATCCCTTACCCTCATCGGAGCCAAGCTCCGAAGCGACCACTCCCCACGTGGGGCTTAGGTACTGAATGAGCCTGGAATCAAGGTTGATGCTGGCCCTCACGATCTCTTTGCAGCCCCTTCTCAGCCCCACCAATACCGGGGCTCTGTATCTGTTCTCCCACTTAGCCTCGACAGATCCCTTACCCTCATCAGGGCAAAGCGCAGCAGCGACCACTCTCCACATGGGGCTTGGCACTGAGATAGCCAGGAATTGAGTGTGGTGCTGGCCCTCACCTTCCATTTGCAGTCCCTAGGCAAGCCCACCAACACCGGGGCTCTGTGCCTGTTCTCCCTCCTAATCTCAACCTAGCCGAGACCCTCATCAGGGCCAAGCTCCGAAGTGGCCACCGGCCACATGGAGCTAGGCACTGAAGTAGCCAGGAACCAAGGCTGATGCTGCCCCTCACGGTCCCTTGGCAGCCCCACCAACACCGGGGCTCTGTGCCTGTTCTCCCACCTAACCTCAACCGAGCTCTGACCCTCATCAGGGCCTAGCTCCGAAGCGGCCACCCTCCACGTGGAGCTTGGCACTAAGGTAACCAGAAATCCAGCTTGATGCTGGCCCTCACCTTCCCTTGGTAGCCCCACCAAAACCGGGGCTCTGTCTCTGTTCACCTTATCCTCGACATATCCCTTACCCTCATCGGAGCCAAGCTCCGAAGAGGCCACCCTCAACATGGGGCTCAGGCACTGAAGGGCAGCCCCGTCTCAGCCCCACCAATACCGGGGCTCTGTGTCTCTGCTCGCACCTAACAGCGACCTATCCCTTACCCTCATCGGAGCCAAGTTCCGAAGAGACCACTCCCCACGTGGGGCTTAGGTACTGAATGAGCCTGCAATCAAGGTTGATGCTGGCCCTCACGATCTCTTTGCAGCCCCTTCTCAGCCCCACCAATACCGGGGCTCTGTATCTGTTCTCCCACTTAGCCTCGACAGATCCCTTACCCTCATCAGGGCAAAGCGCCGCAGCGACCACTCTCCACATGGGGCTTGGCACTGAGATAGCCAGGAATCAAGGGTGGTGCTGGCCCTCACCTTCCATTTGCAGTCCCTAGGCAAGCCCACGAACACCGGGGCTCTGTGCCTGTTCTCCCTCCTAGCCGAGACCCTCATCAGGGCCAAGCTCTGAAGTGGCCACCGGCCACATGGAGCTAGGCACTGAAGTAGCCAGGAACCAAGGCTGATGCTGCCCCTCACGGTCCCTTGGCAGCACCTTCTCAGCCCCACCAACACCGGGGCTCTGTGCCTGTTCTCCCACCTAACCTCAACCGAGCCCTGACCCTCATCAGGGCCAAGCTCCGAAGCGGCCACCCTCCACGTGGAGCTTGGCACTAAGGTAAGCAGAAATCCAGCTTGATGCTGGCCCTCACCTTCCCTTGGTAGCCCCACCAAAACCGGGGCTCTGTCTCTGTTCTCCACCTTATCCTCGACATATCCCTTACCCTCATCGGAGCCAAGCTCCGAAGAGGCCACCCTCAACATGGGGCTCAGGCACTGAAGGGCAGCCCCGTCTCAGCCCCACCAGTACCGGGGCTCTGTGTCTCTGCTCGCACCTAACAGCGACCTATCCCTTACCCTCATCGGAGCCAAGTTCCGAAGAGACCACTCCCCACGTGGGGCTTAGGTACTGAAGTAGCCTGCAATCAAGGTTGATGCTGGCCCTCACGATCTCTTTGCAGCCCCTTCTCAGCCCCACCAATACCGGGGCTCTGTATCTGTTCTCCCACTTAGCCTCGACAGATCCCTTACCCTCATCAGGGCAAAGCGCCGCAGCGGCCACACTCCACATGGGGCTTGGCACTGAGATAGCCAGGAATTGAGGGTGGTGCTGGCACACACCTTCCGTTTGCAGTCCCTAGGCAAGCCCACCAACACCGGGGCTCTGTGCCTGTTCTCTCTCCTAGCCGAGACCCTCATCAGGGCCAAGCTCTGAAGTGGCCACCGGCCACATGGAGCTAGGCACTGAAGTAGCCAGGAACCAAGGCTGATGCTGGCCCTCACGGCCAAGCTCCGATTAGGCCACCCTCGACATGGGACTCAGGCACTGAGATAGCCAGGAACCAAGATTGATGGTGGCCCTCACCTTCTATTTGCAGTCCCTAGGCAGCCCCACCAACACCGGGGCTCTGTGCCTGTTCTCCCTCCTAACCTCAACCTAGCCGAGACCCTCATCAGGGCCAAGCTCCGAAGTGGCCACCGGCCACATGGAGCTAGGCACTGAAGTAGCCAGGAACCAAGGCTGATGCTGCCCCTCACGGTCCCTTGGCAGCCCCTTCTCAGCCCCACCAACACCGGGGCTCTGTGCCTGTTCTCCCACCTAACCTCAACCGAGCCCTGACCCTCATCAGGGCCTAGCTCCGAAGCGGCCACCCTCCACGTGGAGTTTGGCACTAAGGTAAGCAGAAATCCAGCTTGATGCTGGCCCTCACCTTCCCTTGGTAGCCCCACCAAAACCGGGGCTCTGTCTCTGTTCTCCACCTTATCCTCGACATATCCCTTACCCTCATCGGAGCCAAGCTCCGAAGAGGCCACCCTCAACATGGGGCTCAGGCACTGAAGGGCAGCCCCGTCTCAGCCCCACCAATACCGGGGCTCTGTGTCTCTGCTCGCACCTAACAGCGACCTATCCCTTACCCTCATCGGAGCCAAGTTCCGAAGAGACCACTCCCCACGTGGGGCTTAGGTACTGAATGAGCCTGCAATCAAGGTTGATGCTGGCCCTCACGATCTCTTTGCAGCCCCTTCTCAGCCCCACCAGTACCGGGGCTCTGTATCTGTTCTCCCACTTAGCCTCGACAGATCCCTTACCCTCATCAGGGCAAAGCGCCGCAGCGACCACTCTCCACATGGGGCTTGGCACTGAGATAGCCAGGAATCAAGGGTGGTGCTGGCCCTCACCTTCCATTTGCAGTCCCTAGGCAAGCCCACGAACACCGGGGCTCTGTGCCTGTTCTCCCTCCTAGCCGAGACCCTCATCAGGGCCAAGCTCTGAAGTGGCCACCGGCCACATGGAGCTAGGCACTGAAGTAGCCAGGAACCAAGGCTGATGCTGCCCCTCACGGTCCCTTGGCAGCACCTTCTCAGCCCCACCAACACCGGGGCTCTGTGCCTGTTCTCCCACCTAACCTCAACCGAGCCCTGACCCTCATCAGGGCCAAGCTCCGAAGCGGCCACCCTCCACGTGGAGCTTGGCACTAAGGTAACCAGAAATCCAGCTTGATGCTGGCCCTCACCTTCCCTTGGTAGCCCCACCAAAACCGGGGCTCTGTCTCTGTTCTCCACCTTATCCTCGACATATCCCTTACCCTCATCGGAGCCAAGCTCCGAAGAGGCCACTCTCAACACGGGGCTCAGGCACTGAAGGGCAGCCCCGTCTCAGCCCCACCAGTACCGGGGCTCTGTGTCTCTGCTCGCACCTAACAGCGACCTATCCCTTACCCTCATCGGAGCCAAGTTCCGAAGAGACCACTCCCCACGTGGGGCTTAGGTACTGAATGAGCCTGGAATCAAGGTTGATGCTGGCCCTCACGATCTCTTTGCAGCCCCTTCTCAGCCCCACCAATACCGGGGCTCTGTATCTGTTCTCCCACTTAGCCTCGACAGATCCCTTACCCTCATCAGGGCAAAGCGCCGCAGCGGCCACACTCCACATGGGGCTTGGCACTGAGATAGCCAGGAATCGAGGGTGGTGCTGGCACACACCTTCCGTTTGCAGTCCCTAGGCAAGCCCACCAACACCGGGGCTCTGTGCCTGTTCTCCCTCCTAGCCGAGACCCTCATCAGGGCCAAGCTCCGAAGTGGCCACCGGCCACATGGAGCTAGGCACTGAAGTAGCCAGGAACCAAGGCTGATGCTGGCCCTCACGGCCAAGCTCCGATTAGGCCACCCTCGACATGGGACTCAGGCACTGAGATAGCCAGGAACCAAGATTGATGGTGGCCCTCACCTTCTATTTGCAGTCCCTAGGCAGCCCCACCAACACCGGGGCTCTGTGCCTGTTCTCCCTCCTAACCTCAACCTAGCCGAGACCCTCATCAGGGCCAAGCTCTGAAGTGGCCACCGGCCACATGGAGCTAGGCACTGATGTAGCCAGGAACCAAGGCTGATGCTGGCCCTCACGGTCCCTTGGCAGCCCCACCAACACCGGGGCTCTGTGCCTGTTCTCCCACCTAACCTCAACCGAGCCCTGACCCTCATCAGGGCCTAGCTCCGAAGCGGCCACCCTCCACGTGGAGCTTGGCACTAAGGTAACCAGAAATCCAGCTTGATGCTGGCCCTCACCTTCCCTTGGTAGCCCCACCAAAACCGGGGCTCTGTCTCTGTTCTCCACCTTATCCTCGACATATTCCTTACCCTCATCGGAGCCAAGCTCCGAAGAGGCCACCCTCAACATGGGGCTCAGGCACTGAAGGGCAGCCCCGTCTCAGCCCCACCAATACCGGGGCTCTGTGTCTCTGCTCGCACCTAACAGCGACCTATCCCTTACTTTCATCGGAGCCAAGTTCCGAAGAGACCACTCCCCACGTGGGGCTTAGGTACTGAATGAGCCTGGAATCAAGGTTGATGCTGGCCCTCACGATCTCTTTGCAGCCCCTTCTCAGCCCCACCAATACCGGGGCTCTGTGTCTCTGCTCGCACCTAACAGCGACCTATCCCTTACTTTCATCGGAGCCAAGTTCCGAAGAGACCACTCCCCACGTGGGGCTTAGGTACTGAATGAGCCTGGAATCAAGGTTGATGCTGGCCCTCACGATCTCTTTGCAGCCCCTTCTCAGCCCCACCAATACCGGGGCTCTGTATCTGTTCTCCCACTTAGCCTCGACAGATCCCTTACCCTCATCAGGGCAAAGCGCCGCAGCGGCCACACTCCACATGGGGCTTGGCACTGAGATAGCCAGGAATTGAGGGTGGTGCTGGCACACACCTTCCGTTTGCAGTCCCTAGGCAACCCACCAACACCGGGGTTCTGTGCCTGTTCTCCCTCCTAATCTCAACCTAGCCGAGACCCTCATCAGGGCCAAGCTCCGAAGTGGCCACCGGCCACATGGAGCTAGGCACTGAAGTAGCCAGGAACCAAGGCTGATGCTGGCCCTCACGGCCAAGCTCCGATTAGGCCACCCTCGACATGGGACTCAGGCACTGAGATAGCCAGGAACCAAGATTGATGGTGGCCCTCACCTTCTATTTGCAGTCCCTAGGCAAGCCCACCAACACCGGGGCTCTGTGCCTGTTCTCCCTCCTAACCTCAACCTAGCCGAGACCCTCATCAGGGCCAAGCTCTGAAGTGGCCACCGGCCACATGGAGCTAGGCACTGAAGTAGCCAGGAACCAAGGCTGATGCTGCCCCTCACGGTCCCTTGGCAGCACCTTCTCAGCCCCACCAACACCGGGGCTCTGTGCCTGTTCTCCCACCTAACCTCAACCGAGCCCTCACCCTCATCAGGGCCTAGCTCCGAAGCGGCCACCCTCCACGTGGAGCTTGGCACTAAGGTAAGCAGAAATCCAGCTTGATGCTGGCCCTCACCTTCCCTTGGTAGCCCCACCAAAACCGGGGCTCTGTCTCTGTTCTCCACCTTATCCTCGACATATCCCTTACCCTCATCGGAGCCAAGCTCCGAAGAGGCCACCCTCAACATGGGGCTCAGGCACTGAAGGGCAGCCCCGTCTCAGCCCCACCAGTACCGGGGCTCTGTGTCTGTGCTCGCACCTAACAGCGACCTATCCCTTACCCTCATCGGAGCCAAGTTCCGAAGAGACCACTCCCCACGTGGGGCTTAGGTACTGAAGTAGCCTGGAATCAAGGTTGATGCTGGCCCTCACGATCTCTTTGCAGCCCCTTCTCAGCCCCACCAATACCGGGGCTCTGTATCTGTTCTCCCACTTAGCCTCGACAGATCCCTTACCCTCATCAGGGCAAAGCGCCGCAGCGGCCACACTCCACATGGGGCTTGGCACTGAGATAGCCAGGAATTGAGGGTGGTGCTGGCACACACCTTCCGTTTGCAGTCCCTAGGCAAGCCCACCAACACCGGGGCTCTGTGCCTGTTCTCCCTCCTAACCTCAACCTAGCCGAGACCCTCATCAGGGCCAAGCTCCGAAGTGGCCACCGGCCACATGGAGCTAGGCACTGAAGTAGCCAGGAACCAAGGCTGATGCTGGCCCTCACGGCCAAGCTCCGATTAGGCCACCCTCGACATGGGACTCAGGCACTGAGATAGCCAGGAACCAAGATTGATGGTGGCCCTCACCTTCTATTTGCAGTCCCTAGGCAGCCCCACCAACACCGGGGCTCTGTGCCTGTTCTCCCTCCTAACCTCAACCTAGCCGAGACCCTCATCAGGGCCAAGCTCCGAAGTGGCCACCGGCCACATGGAGCTAGGCACTGAAGTAGCCAGGAACCAAGGCTGATGCTGCCCCTCACGGTCCCTTGGCAGCCCCTTCTCAGCCCCACCAACACCGGGGCTCTGTGCCTGTTCTCCCACCTAACCTCAACCGAGCCCTGACCCTCATCAGGGCCTAGCTCCGAAGCGGCCACCCTCCACGTGCAGTTTGGCACTAAGGTAAGCAGAAATCCAGCTTGATGCTGGCCCTCACCTTCCCTTGGTAGCCCCACCAAAACCGGGGCTCTGTCTCTGTTCTCCACCTTATCCTCGACATATTCCTTACCCTCATCGGAGCCAAGCTCCGAAGAGGCCACCCTCAACATGGGGCTCAGGCACTGAAGGGCAGCCCCGTCTCAGCCCCACCAATACCGGGGCTCTGTGTCTCTGCTCGCACCTAACAGCGACCTATCCCTTACCCTCATCGGAGCCAAGTTCCGAAGCGACCACTCCCCACGTGGGGCTTAGGTACTGAATGAGCCTGCAATCAAGGTTGATGCTGGCCCTCACGATCTCTTTGCAGCCCCTTCTCAGCCCCACCAATACCGGGGCTCTGTATCTGTTCTCCCACTTAGCCTCGACAGATCCCTTACCCTCATCAGGGCAAAGCGCCGCAGCGACCACTCTCCACATGGGGCTTGGCACTGAGATAGCCAGGAATCAAGGGTGGTGCTGGCCCTCACCTTCCATTTGCAGTCCCTAGGCAAGCCCACGAACACCGGGGCTCTGTGCCTGTTCTCCCTCCTAGCCGAGACCCTCATCAGGGCCAAGCTCTGAAGTGGCCACCGGCCACATGGAGCTAGGCACTGAAGTAGCCAGGAACCAAGGCTGATGCTGCCCCTCACGGTCCCTTGGCAGCACCTTCTCAGCCCCACCAACACCGGGGCTCTGTGCCTGTTCTCCCACCTAACCTCAACCGAGCCCTGACCCTCATCAGGGCCAAGCTCCGAAGCGGCCACCCTCCACGTGGAGCTTGGCACTAAGGTAACCAGAAATCCAGCTTGATGCTGGCCCTCACCTTCCCTTGGTAGCCCCACCAAAACCGGGGCTCTGTCTCTGTTCTCCACCTTATCCTCGACATATCCCTTACCCTCATCGGAGCCAAGCTCCGAAGAGGCCACCCTCAACATGGGGCTCAGGCACTGAAGGGCAGCCCCGTCTCAGCCCCACCAGTACCGGGGCTCTGTGTCTGTGCTCGCACCTAACAGCGACCTATCCCTTACCCTCATCGGAGCCAAGTTCCGAAGAGACCACTCCCCACGTGGGGCTTAGGTACTGAAGTAGCCTGGAATCAAGGTTGATGCTGGCCCTCACGATCTCTTTGCAGCCCCTTCTCAGCCCCACCAATACCGGGGCTCTGTATCTGTTCTCCCACTTAGCCTCGACAGATCCCTTACCCTCATCAGGGCAAAGCGCCGCAGCGGCCACACTCCACATGGGGCTTGGCACTGAGATAGCCAGGAATTGAGGGTGGTGCTGGCACACACCTTCCGTTTGCAGTCCCTAGGCAAGCCCACCAACACCGGGGCTCTGTGCCTGTTCTCCCTCCTAGCCGAGACCCTCATCAGGGCCAAGCTCCGAAGTGGCCACCGGCCACATGGAGCTAGGCACTGAAGTAGCCAGGAACCAAGGCTGATGCTGGCCCTCACGGCCAAGCTCCGATTAGGCCACCCTCGACATGGGACTCAGGCACTGAGATAGCCAGGAACCAAGATTGATGGTGGCCCTCACCTTCTATTTGCAGTCCCTAGGCAAGCCCACCAACACCGGGGCTCTGTGCCTGTTCTCCCTCCTAACCTCAACCTAGCCCTGACCCTCATCAGGGCCAAGCTCTGAAGTGGCCACCGGCCACATGGAGCTAGGCACTGATGTAGCCAGGAACCAAGGCTGATGCTGGCCCTCACGGTCCCTTGGCAGCCCCACCAACACCGGGGCTCAGTGCCTGTTCTCCCACCTAACCTCAACCGAGCCCTGACCCTCATCAGGGCCTAGCTCCGAAGCGGCCACCCTCCACGTGGAGCTTGGCACTAAGGTAACCAGAAATCCAGCTTGATGCTGGCCCTCACCTTCCCTTGGTAGCCCCACCAAAACCGGGGCTCTGTCTCTGTTCTCCACCTTATCCTCGACATATCCCTTACCCTCATCGGAGCCAAGCTCCGAAGAGGCCGCCCTCCACATGGGGCTCAGGCACTGAAGGGCAGCCCCGTCTCAGCCCCACCAATACCGGGGCTCTGTGTCTCTGCTCGCACCTAACAGCGACCTATCCCTTACCCTCATCGGAGCCAAGTTCCGAAGAGACCACTCCCCACGTGGGGCTTAGGTACTGAATGAGCCTGGAATCAAGGTTGATGCTGGCCCTCACGATCTCTTTGCAGCCCCTTCTCAGCCCCACCAGTACCGGGGCTCTGTATCTGTTCTCCCACTTAGCCTCGACAGATCCCTTACCCTCATCAGGGCAAAGCGCCGCAGCGGCCACACTCCACATGGGGCTTGGCACTGAGATAGCCAGGAATTGAGGGTGGTGCTGGCCATCACCTTCCATTTGCAGTCCCTAGGCAAGCCCACCAACACCGGGGCTCTGTGCCTGTTCTCCCTCCTAGCCGAGACCCTCATCAGGGCCAAGCTCCGAAGTGGCCACCGGCCACATGGAGCTAGGCACTGAAGTAGCCAGGAACCAAGGCTGATGCTGCCCCTCACGGTCCCTTGGCAGCACCTTCTCAGCTCCACCAACACCGGGGCTCTGTGCCTGTTCTCCCACTTAGCCTCGACAGATCCCTTACCCTCATCAGGGCAAAGCGCCGCAGCGACCACTCTCCACATCGGGCTTGGCACTGAGATAGCCAGGAATCAAGAGTGGTGCTGGCCCTCACCATCCATTTGCAGTCCCTAGGCAAGCCCACCAACACCGGGGCTCTGTGCCTGTTCTCCCTCCTAGCCGAGACCCTCATCAGGGCCAAGCTCCGAAGCGGCCACCCTCCACGTGGAGCTTGGCACTAAGGTAACCAGAAATCCAGCTTGATGCTGGCCCTCACCTTCCCTTGGTAGCCCCACCAAAACCGGGGCTCTGTCTCTGTTCTCCACCTTATCCTCGACATATCCCTTACCCTCATCGGAGCCAAGCTCCGAAGAGGCCGCCCTCCACATGGGGCTCAGGCACTGAAGGGCAGCCCCGTCTCAGCCCCACCAATACCGGGGCTCTGTGTCTCTGCTCGCACCTAACAGCGACCTATCCCTTACCCTCATCGGAGCCAAGTTCCGAAGCGACCACTCCCCACGTGGGGCTTAGGTACTGTAGTAGCCTGGAATCAAGGTTGATGCTGGCCCTCACGATCTCTTTGCAGCCCCTTCTCAGCCCCACCAGTACCGGGGCTCTGTATCTGTTCTCCCACTTAGCCTCGACAGATCCCTTACCCTCATCAGGGCAAAGCGCCGCAGCGGCCACACTCCACATGGGGCTTGGCACTGAGATAGCCAGGAATTGAGGGTGGTGCTGGCACACACCTTCCGTTTGCAGTCCCTAGGCAAGCCCACCAACACCGGGGCTCTGTGCCTGTTCTCCCTCCTAACCTCAACCTAGCCGAGACCCTCATCAGGGCCAAGCTCCGAAGTGGCCACCGGCCACATGGAGCTAGGCACTGAAATAGCCAGGAACCAAGGCTGATGCTGGCCCTCACGGCCAAGCTCCGATTAGGCCACCCTCGACATGGGACTCAGGCACTGAGATAGCCAGGAACCAAGATTGATGGTGGCCCTCACCTTCTATTTGCAGTCCCTAGGCAGCCCCACCAACACCGGGGCTCTGTGCCTGTTCTCCCTCCTAACCTCAACCTAGCCGAGACCCTCATCAGGGCCAAGCTCCGAAGTGGCCACCGGCCACATGGAGCTAGGCACTGAAGTAGCCAGGAACCAAGGCTGATGCTGCCCCTCACGGTCCCTTGGCAGCCCCTTCTCAGCCCCACCAACACCGGGGCTCTGTGCCTGTTCTCCCACCTAACCTCAACCGAGCCCTGACCCTCATCAGGGCCTAGCTCCGAAGCGGCCACCCTCCACGTGGAGTTTGGCACTAAGGTAAGCAGAAATCCAGCTTGATGCTGGCCCTCACCTTCCCTTGGTAGCCCCACCAAAACCGAAGCTCTGTCTCTGTTCTCCCACTTATCCTCGACATATCCCTTACTCTTAGCGGAGCCCAGCTCCCAAGAGGCTACCCTCGACATGGGGCTCAGGCACTGAAGTAGTCAGGAACCAAGGTTGATGCTGGCCCTCACGATCTCTTGGCAGCTCCTTCTCACCCCCACCAACACCGTGTTTCTGTGCCTGTTCTCCCACCTAACCTCAACCTAGCCCTGACCCTCATCAGGGCAAAGCTTCGAAGCGGCCACACTCCACATGGGGCTTGGCACTGAGATAGCCAGGAATCAAGGCTGATGCCGGACCTCGCCTTCCGTTTGCAGTCCCTAGGCAGCCCCACCAACACCGGCGCTCTGTGTCTGTTCCCCCAGTTATCCTTGACATATCCCTTCTCCTCATCAGGGCCAAGCTCCGAAGCGGCCACCCACCACATGGGGCTCTGGGGCAGACGTGGCCAGGAATGAAGGCTGATGCTGGCCCTCACGATCTCTTGTCAGCCCCTCCTCAGCCCCACCAACCCCTGCTCCCTTCTCTTTGGTCTCCCACCTAAACATCAACCTACATCTTACCTTCAGCAGAGCCAGGCTCTGAAACGTCTACCCACCAGATGGCGCTCCAACACAGAGGGAATCAAGATGACTGGCGTTCGTTGCACTCGCCTGCCCCGGCAGCCCTTTGAGGTCCCCACCACCACCGGGGCTAGGCGCTTGCCGTAGCACTCAACCGTCAACCTTGCCGCAGCCCAACTGCAAAGCAGACAAGCGCCCCGTCGAGCTCCCACACACGTTTTGCCAGGACTGAAATATGTTCGCAGTGCTCACCTTCCCTTTACAGCCCCTTCTCAGCTGCCCGGCACCCAGCCATCTCCAGCACCGCAAATGCGCAACATCCAGCACACCTAGCACCCCTTGGGATCTTTGGCAGTGCTTGGTGCTGGGCATGTGTCGGTGCTGGGTCGTGGGGGTACTGTGTGCTAGGCCCTGAGCGGAGTGGGTTCTGGACAGGTCTGGGTGCTGCGGTTGCTGGGTGTTGGGCATATCTGGGTGCTCGCCATGTCCCTGTGCTGGGCACTGGGAGGATTTGGTGCTGGGAATGGGCAGGCGATGATCGTGCCTGGGTGGTGGATGCTGGCTACAGGCAGTGCTGGGCACTGGCTGCGCTGGGTGCTGGTCATTGGGGGTACTGGGTTCTAGGCACTGGGCATGCGGGGTGCTGGACATCTCTGGGTGCCGAGCATGTCCAAGTGATGGGTCCGGGGCACTGGGACTGCTGGGCAGTGGGGGTGCTGGGGACTATGCATATCAGGGTGCTGGGCATGCCTGTGTACTGAGTGCTTGGCGCTGGGTTCTGGATGCTGGCTGGTGGGCATTGTCTGTGTGCTGGTTATTGGGCACTGGCGGTGGTAGGCATGGGAGTGCTTGTTGCTGGGCATTTTCTGATCCTGGCTGTTGGGGGCGCCGAGCACTGGGCATGTCTGGGTGATGGATGGAGGGAGTTTTGGGTGCTGGGCACTAGGGGTGCTGGCTAGTGGGTATGTCCATGTGCTGGGTATGTCCATATGCCGGATGCTGTGCGCTGGGGATGCTGGGCACTGGGGTTAGTGGGTGCTGTGCACTGGGGTTGCTGGGTGCTGGGCAGCGCGACTGCTGGGGGCTGGGAGTGCTGGGTACTATGCATAAGCGGGTGCAGGGTATGTCTTGCTGCTGGATGGTGGGTTCTGGGGCTACTGGGAGCTGGGGGTATTGGGTGCTTGGCACTGGGGTTGCTGGGTGCTAAGTCCTGTGGGTGCTGGTTGCTGGGCCCTGGGAGTGCTGGGTACTGTGCATAAGCGGGTGCAGGGTACGTCTTGCTGCTGGGTGCTGGGGGTATTGGGTGTTGGCCACTGGGGTGTTGGGTGCTGGGCATGTCCTCGTCCTTGGCATGACTGATGCTGGGCACTGGGGGTACTGGCTGCTGGGAGCTAGGGGTGCTGGCTTTGGGCATTTCAGTTGCTGGACATGACCAGGTGCTGGGCGTCTCCAGGTGCTGGGCATGTGCGGGTGCTGTGTGCTCGGCACTTGGGTTTCTGGGTGGTCGGCGGTGAGGGTGCTGGACGCTGGGGATGCTGGCTGTTGCGGTGCTGGGTGCTGGGCACTGGGGCTGCTGAGTGGTGGGCATGTCCAGGTGCTGTTTGTTGGCGGTTGGGGTGCTGGGTTGTGCGCCTGTCCAGGAGTTAGTGCTGGGCCCTGGGGGTGCTGTGTATGTCCGAGTGCTGGGCATGTCTGGATGCTGGGTAAACGGGTTCTTGGGCTGTGGGGGTGTTGGGTACGCTGGTTTCTGGGCACTGGGGAGGTGCTGGCTGCGAGACCTGTATGGTGGTGGGTGTTTGGTGTACTGGGTGCAGGGCGCTGGGCGTGCTGGGTGCTGGGCATGTCCGGGTGCTACGTGTTGATCACTGGGGATGTTGGGGGCTGGTTTGCTGTGTTCTGGTGTGTAGCGTGCTGGGCATGTTTGGGTGCTGGGCATGTCCAGGTGCTGGGTACTGGGCGCTGGGGGTGGTGGTCCCTGGGGGTGCTGTGTGCTGGGCATGTCCGGGGGGTGGGTTGGGCAGTGGGGTTGCTGGGTGCTGGGAATGTGCGGGAGCTGGGGGCTGGGCCCTGGTGTTGCTGGGTACTATGCATAACTGAGTGCAGGGTATCTCTTGGTGCTGGAGGTACTGGGTGCTGGGCGTATCCGGTGCTGGGCCTGTGCTCTGGAGTTGCTGGGTTCTGTGCTCTGGGGGTGCTTGTTTCTTGGCACGTGCGTGTGCTGTGTGCTCTTCCCTGGTTGTGCTGGGTATGTGTGGGTGTTGGGCAGTGTGGGTGCTGTGTGGTGGGCGCTGGGCATGTCTGGGTGCTCGGTGATGGGCACTGGAGGTTCTGGGCGATGGGGAGCAGGGAAGCTGCCTGCTAGGCATGTCTGAGTGCTGGGCATGTCCGGGTGCTGGGTACTGTGCGCTGGCAGTGGTGGGCGGTGGTGGTGCTGGGTGCTGGGCATGTCCGGGTGCTAGGCAATGGCGGTGCTGGGTGCTTGGCGCTGGGGGTGATAGTCTTTGGGTGTGCTGGGTGCTGGGCATGTCCCTGTGCTGGGTGGTGGGGGTGCTGGGCATGTGCGGGTGTTGGTTGCCGGGCCCTGGGTGTACTGGGTGCTGGACGCCGGGGTGGTTGGTTTCTGGGCGCTGGGGCTGCTGGGTTCTGTGCCCCTGTGTTGCTGGGTGCTGAGCATGTCCGGGTGCTGGCCATGTCTAAGTGCAGCGTGCTGGGCACTGGGTGCTGGGGGGTGGGGGTGCTGGATGCTGAGTGTTGGGTATGCTGGTTTCCGGGCACTGGGCGGAAGTGTGTGAGACCTGTGGGTGTGTTGTATGGTGGGTGTTTGGGGTGCTGAGTGCTGCAGGTGCTGGGCATGTCCAGGTGCTATGTGCTGATCACTGGGGTTCTTGGGGGCTGGTTTGCTGTGTTCTGGTGTGTTGGGCGCTGGGCATGTTTGTCTGGGTGCTGGGCATGTCTGGGTGCTGGGTACTGGGAACTGGCAGTGCGGGGCGGTGCGGGTGCTGTGTGCTGGGCATGTCGGGGTGCTGGGTACTGGGCAGTGGGAGTGCTGGGTGCTAGGTACTGGGGGTGCTGGGCCTTGGCATTGCTGGCTACTATACATAACTGAGTGCAGGGTATGTCTTGGTGCTGGATGCTTGGTGCTGGAGGTACCGGGTGCTGGGCATATGCAGTGCTGGGTGTTGGGCATATCCGGTGCTGGGTGGCTGTGCTGGGGTTGCTGGGTGCTGTGCTGTGAGGGTGCTGGATTCCTGGCATGTGCGTGTACTGTGTGCTGGGCCCTGGTTGTGCTGGGTATGTGTGGGTGCTGGGTGTTGGGCACTGGGGGGGGGTGGTGCTAGGTGCTGGGCATGTCCAGGTGCTGAGCAATGGTGGTGCTGGGTGCTTGGCGCTGGGGGTGGTGGTACCTGGGGCTGCTGTGTGCTGGGCACGTCGGGGTGCTGGGTTTTGGGCGGTGGGGGTGCTGGGTGCTGGGCGTGTGCGTGTGTTGGTTGCTGGACCCTGGCGTGCTGGGCGCTGGGGCTATCGGTTACCGGGTGCTGGGGGTGCTGGGTTCAATGCAGGTCCTGGGCAGTGGGTGTGCTGGAAGCTGGGTGTTGGGTATGCTGGTTCCTGCCACTGCGGGTGCTGGGTGTGAGACTTGTGGGCATGCTGGATGGTGGGTGTTTGGTGTGCACCCTCACTGCCCACCACCCAGAACCCCAAGTGCCGAGCACACAGCATCCGGACGTGCCCAGCACCTGCACACGCCCAGCACCCACAAGACCCAACAACCAGCACTGGTCATGACCAGTACCTGGAAATGCCCACAGCCAGCACCCCTAGCTCCCCGCACCCAGCACTCCCAGGGCCCAGCACGAATTCCCGGACATGCGCACAACCCAGCACACCCACCGCCAACACACAGCATCGAGACATGCCCAGCAGCCCCAGTGCCCAGCATCCACCAGCAAGACATACCCTGCACCCAATTATGCATGGTATCCAGCACTCCCAGGGCCCAGCAACCAGTAGCCCCAGTACCTCGGCTCGCTTCTGTAATTCTACACAATGAAGACTTGTGGCTTAGAAGTTAGGGAACTAGCAGGTGTGGTGTTTGCAGGTGTGTAGAATTGTAGTCTAAATCGTGTCTCCTGGAAGCAGTGTTAGACTCTAGTGAAGAGTAACCTTGGAAACGAGAACCGTAAACAAAGGTAGTCCAGACGTGGCTCGGAGACAAACCTCGACCTTATAAGGAAAGAAAGGAACAGGTTCACAAAGAGTTCACGACCCCGCCGACCACCACAGACCACCCGAGACCCTCAAGGAGACCCTAAAGGTTTTAGTGCGCATGTGTCTAGGATGATGTAATATTATAATCGGTTCTCGGAAATTTAAGGAATATGTAAAAGAGAAACTGAAAATATGTATGAGAAGCATGGATACAAACAGAAAGGTGATTAGACCTGGTGTGCTTCATTTGTGGCAAGTCCACCGAGCACCCAGGCCTGAATAAAACAATCTCTCTCCTGAGCGTGTGGAATTGGTTCCTTGTGGAGGGATTTTTATTAAATAACGGTCATCCTATGAACATTCCAAGCACTGAGGATTTGTTAGTAATAGTAGAAGGCTGCTAAAGAGCAATTGTAGTTTTAGAGTCTCTGAAGTGATAGTAGAGTAGGAAAAACAGGCTGAGGAATGTAAATATCAGTAGATTATGTAACGGAATGCAGGCGCAGGAAGCGTTCGCGTGGACACCTGCTTTTGACCAATCTGTGTATGTTAAGATTCGTGTGCTTGCTGACTGTAAACCAATAGAGGATTCGGAGGTGCGCGTGTTACTGTGGCTAGCTTATAAAAGTAGCACAATATCTTGAAATAAAGGAGAATGACCATACCCACATTGGGACTCCTCATTACTCCGGGAACGCGCTCCTATTCCGACCCATGGTCACTCCAACAGTTCCTTCCACGCCGGGCACGAATCCGCTTTTCGGACAACACCTAGCCCCCAGCACCCGCACCAGCAGCACCAGCAAGCCCAGTGCCCAGCACGCAGCAACCTCAGGGCCCAGCACCCAGCCGTGCCCGCCACCCGGACATGCCCAGCACCCAGCAACCCCAGTGCACAACACCCAGCACCCCCAGCGCCCAACACCCAGCACCCCCAGCGCCCAGAAACCAACACACGCACACACCCAGCACGCCCACCGCCCAAAACCCAGCAGCCCAACATGCCCAGCACACAGCACCACCACCGCCACCACCCCCACTGCCCAGTACCCAGCACCCACACATGCCCAGCAACGAGACATGCCCAGCACACAGCACCACCACCGCCCACCACCCCCACTGCCCAGTACCCAGCACCCACACATGCCCAGCACTCAGACATGCCCAGCAGGCAGCTTCTCTGCTGCCCACCGCCCAGCATCCCGACCGCCCAGCACCCAGACATGCCCAGGCCCCGCCACACAGCACCCACACTGCCCAACACCCAGCACTCACACATACCCGGCACAACCAGGGCCCAGCACACAGCACACGCACGTGCCAGGAATCCAGCACCCTCACAGCACAGCACCCAGCAACCCCAGCACAGCCACCCAGCACCGCATATGCCCAGCACCTAGCACCGCATATGCCCAACACCCAGCACCCAGTACCTCCAGTACCCAGCATCCAGCACCAAGACATACCCTGCACTCAGTTATGTATAGTAGCCAGCAATATCAGGGCCCAGCACCCCAGTACCTAGAACCCAACACGGCCACTGCCCAACACCCACCACCCGGACGTGCCCAGCACACAGCACCCCCACTGCCCCACACAGCCAGCGCCCAGTACCCAGCACCCAGACATGGCCAGCACCCAAACATGCCCAGCACTCAACACACCACTGCCCAAATCCCAGCAAACCAGCCCCCAACATCTCCAGTGATCAGCACATAGCACCCGGACATGCCCAGCACCCAGCACCCGCAGCGCTCAGTATCCACCACCCCCAGTGCTCTGTACTCAGCACACCAAACACCTACCATCCAGCACCCCCACACGTCTCACACCCAGCATCCCCAGTGCCCAGCAACCAGCATACCCAACACCCACCATCCAGCACCCCCACACGTCTCACACCCAGCACCCCCAGTGCGCAGTACCCCGCACCCAGACATGCCCAGCACCCGGACATACACAGCACTCAGCACTGTCCTGCTTCCGGCTGGGACAGAGTTAACTTTCTTCCCAGTAGCTTGGGGGGTGTGCTGGCCTTTTGGGTTTGGTGTGAGAGGAGCATTGATGGCCCCTTAATGCTTTGGCTGTTGCTGGGCGGTGCTTGCACCGGGAGACTTTTGTTCTCTCTTTTCGGCCTCCCACAGGAAGCTCGGGGGGGGGTGGGGGGTGGCGGGGGGGGGGAGCACAGCCGGGGTAGTTGACCTAGCTGGCCAATGGGGTATTCTATAGCATGTGACATCCTGCTCAGTATAAAAAATGGGAGGGGGCGGGGGGGGGGAAACGACACCCCCCCCCCCCGCCCCAGTTCATGACACGCGGTCGGCAGCGGTGAGCAGTTGCATTCTGCATTGCCTGCTTTGTATCGTCTGTTGTTGTTGTTGCTCTCATTGTTATTATTACTGTTCTACTTCGTTTTATTTCAACCATTAAACTGTTTTTATCTCAACCCGGGAGTTTTCCTACTTGTGCCCTCCCGATTCTCTCCCCCATCCCACGGGATGGGGGCGGGAGGAGAGCCAGCGGCTGCGTGGGGTTTATTTGCAGGCTGGGGTTAAACCACGACATGCACCCATCATACCCTCCACCCAGCACCCCCAGGGCCCAGCACTCATTCCCAGACATGCGCACAACCTAGCACACCCACGGCCAACACACAGCCCCTGGACATGCCCAGCACCCAGCAGCCCCACTGCCCAGCACCGCATTGCCCAGCATCCCCAGCGCCCAGCACCCTCACTGCCCACCACCCAGAACAACAAGTGCCGAGCACACAGCATCCGGACATGCCCAGCACCGGGGCACACCCAGCACCCACAAGACCCAGCACCCGGTCATGACCAGCAACTGGAAATGCCCACAGCCAGCACCTCTAGCTCCCAGCAGCCACCAACCCCAGTGCCTAGCACTCAGCACCCAGTCGTGCCAAGCACCCAACACCCCGGTGCTCAGCACCCTGCACCCGGTCGTGTCCAGGGCCCACCACACAGCACCCACACTGCCCAACACCCAGCACCCACACATACCCGGCACAACCAGGGCCCAGCACACAGCCCACGCACGTGCCAGGAATCCAGCATCCCCAGAGCACAGCACCCAGCAACCCCAGCACAGCCACCCAGCACCGCATATGCCCAGCATGAAGCACCGCATATGCCCACAACCCAGCACCCAGTAGCTCCAGCACCAGGCATCCAGCACCAAGACATACCCTGCACTCAGTTATGCAGAGCACCTAGCAATACCGGGCCCAGCACCCCAGTACCTAGCACCCAACACTCCCACTGCCCAACACCCACCACCCGGACATGCCCAGCACACAGCACCCCCACCACCCCACACCGCCAGCGCCCAGTATGCAGCACCCAGAAATGCCCAGCACCCAAACATGCCCAGCACTCAACACACCACTGCCCAGATCCCAGCAAACCAGCCCCCAACATCGCCAGTGATCAGCACATAGCACCCGGAATGCCCAGCACCCGCAGCGCTCAGCACCCAGCACCCCCAGGGCCCAGCAGCCAGCACCGCAGCAACCAGCATCCCCAGCGCCCAGCACCCGGTCATGCCAAGCACCTGGACATGCCCAGCACCAAGCACGCCTGTGCCCAGCACACAATATCCCCAGCACCCAGTAGCCCCAGCACCCAGCAGCAAGAGATACCCTGCACCCGCTTACGCATAGTACCCACAGCGCTCAGCAGCCACCATCCCCAGTGCTCTGTACTCAGCACACCAAACACCCACCATCCAGCACCCCCACACGTCTCACACCCAGCACCCCCAGTGCGCAGTACCCCACACCCAGACATGCCCAGCACCCGGACATACACAGCACTCAGCACTGTCCTGCTTCCGGCTGGGACAGAGTTAACTTTCTTCCCAGTAGCTTGGGGGGTGTGCTGGCTTTTGGGTTTGGTGTGAGAGGAGCGTTGATGGCCCCTTAATGCTTTGGCTGTTGCTGGGCGGTGCTTGCACCGGGAGACTTTTGTTCTCTCTTTTCGGCCTCCCACAGGAAGCTCGGGGGGGGGTGGGGGGTGGCGGGGGGGTGGGAGCACAGCCGGGGTAGTTGACCTAGCTGGCCAATGGGGTATTCTATAGCATGTGACATCCTGCTCAGTATAAAAAATGGGAGGGGGCGAGGTGAGGAAACGACTCTCCCCCCCCCCCCCCCCCCGCCCCAGTTCATGACACGCGGTCGGCAGCGGTGAGCAGTTGCATTTTGCATTGCCTGCTTTGTATCGTCTGTTGTTGTTCTCATTGTTATTATTACTGTTCTACTTCGTTTTATTTCAACCATTAAACTGTTTTTATCTCAACCCGGGAGTTTTCCTACTTGTGCCCTCCCGATTCTCTCCCCCATCCCACGGGGTGGGGGGGGGAGGAGAGCCAGCGGCTGCGTGGGGTTTTTTTGCAGGCTGGGGTTAAACCACGACATGCACCCATCATACCCTCCACCCAGCACCCCCAGGGCTCAGCACTCATTCCCAGACATGCGCACAACCTAGCACACCCACGGCCAACACACAGCCCCTGGACATGCCCAGCACCCAGCAGCCCCACTGCCCAGCGCCCCCAGCACCCAGCATCCCCAGCACCCAGCAGGAAGAGATACCCTGCACCCGCTTATGCATGGTACCCAGCACTCCCAGGGCCCAGCAACCAGCACCCCGAGTACTTAGCCTCCAGCACCCACACCAGCCAGCACCCAGCAAGGCCGGTACCCAGCAACCTCAGGGCCCAGAACCCCGCAGCCAGCCATTGCCCAGCACACAGACATGCCCAGCACCCAGCAACCCCAGTGCACACAACCCAGAAGCCCCAGCGCCCAGAAACCAACAGCCCCAGTGCCCAGCACTCCCAGGGCTCAGAAACCAACATTCGCATGCACCCAACACTCCAACCACCCGGCACCCGGACATGCCCAGCATGCAGCACCACCAGGGACCACCACCGCCAGCACCACGCACCCAGCACTACCACTGCCCAGCACCTGGACATGCCCAGCACCCAGAGTGCCCAGCAGGCAGCTTCCCTGCTGCCCACCGCCCAGCATCGCGACCGCCCAGCACCCCGACCACCCAGCACCCACACTGCCCAATACCCAGCACCCACACATACCCAGCACAACCAGGGCCCAGCACACACACATGCCAGGTTAAACCATGACATGCACCCATCATACCCTCCACCCAGCACCCCCATGGCCCAGCACTCATTCCCAGACATGCGCACAACCTAGCACACCCACCGCCAACACACTGCCCCTGGACATGCCCAGCCGCCCCAGTGCCCAGCACCCAGTAGCCCCAGCACCAAGCAGCAAGAGATACCCTGCACCTGCTTATGCATAATACCCAGCACTCCCAGGGCCCAGCAACCAGCACTTAGCCCCCAGCACCCACACCAGCCAGCACCCAGCAAGGCCGGTGCCCAGCACCCAGCAACCTCAGGGCCCAGAACCCAGCAGCCAGCCATTGCTCAGCACCCAGACATGCCCAGCACCCAGCAACTCCAGTCCACAGAACCCAGAAGCCCCAGTGCCCAGAAACCAACCACCCCAGTGTCCAGCACCCAGTACACCCAGGGCCCAGCAACCAACACCCACACATGCCCAGCACCCCTACCACCCAGCACACCCAAAGACTATCACGCCCAGCGCCAAGCACCCAGCACCGCCATTGCCTAGCACCGGGACATGCCCAGCACCCAGTACCACCACCACCAGTGCACAGTACCAAGCACCCGGATATGCCCAGCACTGAGACATTCCTACCAGGCAGCTTCCCTGCTCCCCATCGCCCAGGACCTCCAGTGCCCATCACCCAGCACCGGGACATGCCCAGCGCCCACCACACAGCACCCATACTGCCCAACACCCAGCACCCACACATACCCAGCACAACCAGGGCACAGCACACGCACATGCCAGGAATCCAGCACCCTCACAGCACAGCACCCAGCAAACCCAGAGCACACACCTAGCACCGGATATGGCCAGCACCAAGACATACCCTGCACTCAGTTATGCATAGTACCAAGCAATGCCAGGGCCCAGCATCCCCAGTACTTAGCACCCAGCACTCCCACCGCCCAATACCCACCACCCGGACGTACCCAGCACCCCCACTGCCCGTGCCCAGCACCCAGACATGCCCAGCACCCAAACATGCCCAGCGCCCAACACACCAGAAAGCAGCAAACCAGCCCCCACCATCCCCAGTGATCTGCACATAGCACCCAGCACACGCTGCGCTCAGCACCCACCACCCCCAGTGCCCAGAAACCAGCATACCCAATGCCCAGCATCCAGTACCACCACCCCCCCCAACTGCCCAGTACCCGCACGCGGATATGCCCAGCACCCGAACATACACAGTACCCCTAGGACCCAGCACTCAGAACTCCAGTGCACTGCACTGTCCTGCTTCTGGCTGGGACAGAGTTAACTTTCTTCCCAGTAGCTTGGGGGGGTGTGCTGGCTTTTGGGTTTGGTGTGAGAGGAGCGTTGATGGCCCCTTAATGCTTTGACTGTTGCTGGGCGGCTCTTGCACCGGGAGACTTTTGTTCTCTCTTTTCGGCCTCCCACAGGAAGCTCGGGGGGGGTGTGGGGGGGCGGGGGATGGGGAGCACAGCCAGCGGAGTTGACCCAGCTGGCCAATGGGGTATTCTATAGCATGTGACATCCTGCTCAGTATAAAAAATGGGAGGGGGCGGGGGAGGGGGCTCTCCCCCTCCCCGTTCACGACACACGGTCGACAGCAGTGAGCAGTTGCATTGTGCATTGCCTGCTTTGTATCGTCTGTTGTTGTTCTCATTGTTATTATTACTGTTCTACTTCGTTTTATTTCAATCATTAAACTGTTTTTATCTCAACCCGGGAGCTTTCCTACTTGTGCCCTCCCGATTCTCTCCCCAATCCCACGGGGTGGGGGGGGGGAGGAGAGCCAGTGGCTGCGTGGGGTTTATTTGCAGGCTGGGGTTAAACCAACACATGCACCCATCATACCCTCCACCCAGCACTGCCAGAGCCCAGCACTCCCATGGCCCAGCACTGATTCCCACACATGCACACAACCCAGCACACGCACCGCCAAAGCACAGCACCTCGACATGCCCAGCAGCCCTGGAGCCCAGCACACAGCACCCAGCAGCCCCAGCACCAGGACATGACAAGAAGCCAGTCCCCGCAGTGCCCAACAACCCACGACTCAGCAACGGAACATGCCTAGCACCAGGCACCACCTATGTGTGAACATCTTTCAGTCCTGCCTGTTAGTTTATGGGAGCCCGAAGAGGGGATCGACTGCTTTGCAGTTGGGCTGTGGTAAGGTTGCTGGTTGGGTGGTAGAGCGAGAGCAGCTCCCTCGGAAAGGGCTGCCACGAAAGGCAAGAGCCAGAAACAGCTTTCAATCCTGGTTCATTCTGTGTTGGAGCGCCCTCTGGTGGGAAGCCGTTTACGAAATGGGCTCGAGAGATGGTAAGGCAAAGGTTGATATTTAGGTTTGAGAATAAGGGAGAGGGGTGGTGGGACCGGGAAGGGTCCCGTGGTGGGTCCATGTGGTGGGTGGCGTTAACTAATGCAGAAGGATCTCGTTATCTACGCAGAACCTCAAACTATCCCTTATCCTCCTCAGAGGCAAGCTCCGAAACGGCCACCCACCTCCTACGGCTCAGGCACAGAAATAGCCAGGAATCAAGGACGATGCTGGCCCTCACGATCTCTTGGCAGCCACTTCTCAGCCCCATCAACACCGTGGCACTGTACCTCTGCTCGCACCTAACAGCGACCTATCCCTTACCCTCATCAGGGCCAAGCTCCGAAGTGGCCACCCACCACATAGAGCTAGGCACTGAAGTAGCTAGGCACCAAGGCGGATGCTGGCCCTCACGGTCTCTTGGCAGCCCCTTCTCAGCCCCACCAACACCGGGGCTCTGTCGCTGTTCTCCCACTTATCCTCGACATATCCCTGACCCTCACCAGGGCCACCTCCGAAGCGGCCACCCTCCACATGCGGCTTGGCACTGAAGTAGCCAGGAAACAAGGTTGATGCTGGCTCTCACGATCACTTCGCAGCCCCTTCTCAGCCGCACCAATGCCGTGGCTCTGTCTCTGTTCTCCCACCTTACCTCAACCTAGTCCAGACTCTCATCAGGGCCAAGCTCCAAAGCGGCCACCCTCCACGTGGAGCTTGGCACTAAGGTAACCAGAAATGCATCTTGATGCTGGCCCCCACCTTCCCTTGGTAGCCCCACCAAAACCGGGGCTCTGTATCTGTTCTCCCACTTAGCCTCGACAGATCCCTTTTACCCTCATCAGGGCAAAGCACTGCAGCAGCCACACTCCACATGGGTCTTGGCACAGAGATAGCCAGGAATTGAGGGTGGTGCTGGCCCTCACCTTCCATTTGCAGTCCCTAGGCAAGCCCACCAACACCGGGGCTCTGTGCCTGTTCTCCCTCCTAAACTCAACCTAGCCGAGACCCTCATCAGGGCCAAGCTCCGAAGTAGCCAGGAACCAAGGCTGATGCTGGCCCTCACGGTCCCTTGGCAGCACCTTCTCAGCCCCACCAACACCGGGGCTCTGTGCCTGTTCTCCCACCTAACCTCAACCGAGCCCTGACCCTCATCGGAGCCAAGCTCCGAAGCGGCCACCCTCCACGTGGAGCTTGGCACAAAGGTAACCAGAAATCCAGCTTGATGCTGGCCCTCACCTTCCCTTGGTAGCCCTACCAAAACCGGGGCTCTGTCTCTGTTCTCCACCTTATCCTCGACATATCCCTTACCCTCATCGGAGCCAAGCTCCGAAGAGGCCACCCTCAACATGGGGCTCAGGCACTGAAGGGCAGCCCCGTCTCAGCCCCACCAGTACCGGGGCTCTGTGTCTCTGCTCGCACCTAACAGCGACCTATCCCTTACCCTCATCGGAGCCAAGTTCCGAAGCGACCACTCCCCACGTGGGGCTTAGGTACTGAATGAGCCTGGAATCAAGGTTGATGCTGGCCCTCACGATCTCTTTGCAGCCCCTTCTCAGCCCCACCAATACCGGGGCTCTGTATCTGTTCTCCCACTTAGCCTCGACAGATCCCTTACCCTCATCAGGGCAAAGCGCCGCAGCGGCCACTCTCCACATGGGGCTTGGCACTGAGATAGCCAGGAATCAAGGGTGGTGCTGGCCCTCACCTTCCATTTGCAGTCCCTAGGCAAGCCCACCAACACCGGGGCTCTGTGCCTGTTCTCCCTCCTAGCCGAGACCCTCATCAGGGCCAAGCTCTGAAGTGGCCACCGGCCACATGGAGCTAGGCACTGATGTAGCCAGGAACCAAGGCTGATGCTGCCCCTCACGGTCCCTTGGCAGCACCTTCTCAGCCCCACCAACACCGGGGCTCTGTGCCTGTTCTCCCACCTAACCTCAACCGAGCCCTGACCCTCATCAGGGCCTAGCTCCGAAGCGGCCACCCTCCACGTGGAGCTTGGCACTAAGGTAACCAGAAATCCAGCTTGATGCTGGCCCTCACCTTCCCTTGGTAGCCCCACCAAAACCGGGGCTCTGTCTCTGTTCTCCACCTTATCCTCGACATATCCCTTACCCTCATCGGAGCCAAGCTCCGAAGAGGCCGCCCTCCACATGGGGCTCAGGCACTGAAGGGCAGCCCCGTCTCAGCCCCACCAATACCGGGGCTCTGTGTCTCTGCTCGCACCTAACAGCGACCTATCCCTTACCCTCATCGGAGCCAAGTTCCGAAGAGACCACTCCCCACGTGGGGCTTAGGTACTGAAGTAGCCTGGAATCAAGGTTGATGCTGGCGCTCACGATCTCTTTGCAGCCCCTTCTCAGCCCCACCAATACCGGGGCTCTGTATCTGTTCTCCCACTTAGCCTCGACAGATCCCTTACCCTCATCAGGGCAAAGCGCCGCAGCGGCCACACTCCACATGGGGCTTGGCACTGAGATAGCCAAGAATCAAGGGTGGTGCTGGCCATCACCTTCCATTTGCAGTCCCTAGGCAAGCCCACCAACACCGGGGCTCTGTGCCTGTTCTCCCTCCTAGCCGAGACCCTCATCAGGGCCAAGCTCCGAAGTGGCCACCGGCCACATGGAGCTAGGCACTGAAGTAGCCAGGAACCAAGGCTGATGCTGCCCCTCACGGTCCCTTGGCAGCACCTTCTCAGCTCCACCAACACCGGGGCTCTGTGCCTGTTCTCCCACTTAGCCTCGACAGATCCCTTACCCTCATCAGGGCAAAGCGCCGCAGCGACCACTCTCCACATCGGGCTTGGCACTGAGATAGCCAGGAATCAAGGGTGGTGCTGGCCCTCACCTTCCATTTGCAGTCCCTAGACAAGCCCACCAACACCGGGGCTCTGTGCCTGTTCTCCCTCCTAGCCGAGACCCTCATCAGGGCCAAGCTCCGAAGCGGCCACCCTCCACGTGGAGCTTGGCACTAAGGTAACCAGAAATCCAGCTTGATGCTGGCCCTCACCTTCCCTTGGTAGCCCCACCAAAACCGGGGCTCTGTCTCTGTTCTCCACCTTATCCTCGACATATTCCTTACCCTCATCGGAGCCAAGCTCCGAAGAGGCCACCCTCAACATGGGGCTCAGGCACTGAAGGGCAGCCCCGTCTCAGCCCCACCAATACCGGGGCTCTGTGTCTCTGTTCGCACCTAACAGCGACCTATCCCTTACCCTCATCGGAGCCAAGTTCCGAAGAGACCACTCCCCACGTGGGGCTTAGGTACTGAATGAGCCTGCAATCAAGGTTGATGCTGGCCCTCACGATCTCTTTGCAGCCCCTTCTCAGCCCCACCAATACCGGGGCTCTGTATCTGTTCTCCCACTTAGCCTCGACAGATCCCTTAACCTCATCAGGGCAAAGCGCCGCAGCGGCCACACTCCACATGGGGCTTGGCACTGAGATAGCCAGGAATTGAGGGTGGTGCTGGCACACACCTTCCGTTTGCAGTCCCTAGGCAAGCCCACCAACACCGGGGCTCTGTGCCTGTTCTCCCTCCTAGCCGAGACCCTCATCAGGGCCAAGCTCCGAAGTGGCCACCGGCCACATGGAGCTAGGCACTGAAGTAGCCAGGAACCAAGGCTGATGCTGCCCCTCACGGTCCCTTGGCAGCACCTTCTCAGCCCCACCAACACCGGGGCTCTGTGCCTGTTCTCCCACCTAACCTCAACCGAGCCCTGACCCTCATCAGGGCCTAGCTCCGAAGCGGCCACCCTCCACGTGGAACTTGGCACTAAGGTAAGCAGAAATCCAGCTTGATGCTGGCCCTCACCTTCCCTTGGTAGCCCCACCAAAACCGGGGCTCTGTCTCTGTTCTCCACCTTATCCTCGACATATCCCTTACCCTCATCGGAGCCAAGCTCCGAAGAGGCCGCCCTCCACATGGGGCTCAGGCACTGAAGGGCAGCCCCGTCTCAGCCCCACCAATACCGGGGCTCTGTGTCTCTGCTCGCACCTAACAGCGACCTATCCCTTACCCTCATCAGAGCCAAGTTCCGAAGAGACCACTCCCCACGTGGGGCTTAGGTACTGAAGTAGCCTGGAATCAAGGTTGATGCTGGCCCTCACGATCTCTTTGCAGCCCCTTCTCAGCCCCACCAATACCGGGGCTCTGTATCTGTTCTCCCACTTAGCCTCGACAGATCCCTTACCCTCATCAGGGCAAAGCGCCGCAGCGGCCACTCTCCACATGGGGCTTGGCACTGAGATAGCCAGGAATCAAGGGTGGTGCTGGCCCTCACCTTCCATTTGCAGTCCCTAGGCAAGCCCACGAACACCGGGGCTCTGTGCCTGTTCTCCCTCCTAGCCGAGACCCTCATCAGGGCCAAGCTCTGAAGTGGCCACCGGCCACATGGAGCTAGGCACTGAAGTAGCCAGGAACCAAGGCTGATGCTGCCCCTCACGGTCCCTTGGCAGCACCTTCTCAGCCCCACCAACACCGGGGCTCTGTGCCCGTTATCCAACCTAACCTCAACCGAGCCCTCACCCTCATCAGGGCCAAGCTCCGAAGCGGCCACCCTCCACGTGGAGCTTGGCACTAAGGTAAGCAGAAATCCAGCTTGATGCTGGCCCTCACCTTCCCTTGGTAGCCCCACCAAAACCGGGGCTCTGTCTCTGTTCTCCACCTTATCCTCGACATATTCCTTACCCTCATCGGATCCAAGCTCCGAAGAGGCCACCCTCAACATGGGGCTCAGGCACTGAAGGGCAGCCCCGTCTCAGCCCCACCAATACCGGGGCTCTGTGTCTCTGCTCGCACCTAACAGCGACCTATCCCTTACCCTCATCGGAGCCAAGTTCCGAAGAGACCACTCCCCACGTGGGGCTTAGGTACTGAAGTAGCCTGGAATCAAGGTTGATGCTGGCCCTCACGATCTCTTTGCAGCCCCTTCTCAGCCCCACCAATACCGGGGCTCTGTATCTGTTCTCCCACTTAGCCTCGACAGATCCCTTACCCTCATCAGGGCAAAGCGCCGCAGCGGCCACACTCCACATGGGGCTTGGCACTGAGATAGCCAGGAATTGAGTGTGGTGCTGGCACACACCTTCCGTTTGCAGTCCCTAGGCAAGCCCACCAACACCGGGGCTCTGTGCCTGTTCTCCCTCCTAACCTCAACCTAGCCGAGACCCTCATCAGGGCCAAGCTCTGAAGTGGCCACCGGCCACATGGAGCTAGGCACTGATGTAGCCAGGAACCAAGGCTGATGCTGCCCCTCACGGTCCCTTGGCAGCCCCACCAACACCGGGGCTCTGTGCCTGTTCTCCCACCTAACCTCAACCGAGCCCTGACCCTCATCAGGGCCTAGCTCCGAAGCGGCCACCCTCCACGTGGAGCTTGGCACTAAGGTAACCAGAAATCCAGCTTGATGCTGGCCCTCACCTTCCCTTGGTAGCCCCACCTAAACCGGGGCTCTGTCTCTGTTCTCCACCTTATCCTCGACATATCCCTTACCCTCATCGGAGCCAAGCACCGAAGAGGCCACCCTCAACACGGGGCTCAGGCACTGAAGGGCAGCCCCGTCTCAGCCCCACCAATACCGGGGCTCTGTGTCTCTGCTCGCACCTAACAGCGACCTATCCCTTACCCTCATCGGAGCCAAGTTCCGAAGAGACCACTCCCCACGTGGGGCTTAGGTACTGAAGTAGCCTGGAATCAAGGTTGATGCTGGCCCTTACGATCTCTTTGCAGCCCCTTCTCAGCCCCACCAGTACCGGGGCTCTGTATCTGTTCTCCCACTTAGCCTCGACAGATCCCTTACCCTCATCAGGGCAAAGCGCCGCAGCGACCACTCTCCACATGGGGCTTGGCACTGAGATAGCCAGGAATCAAGGGTGGTGCTGGCCCTCACCTTCCATTTGCAGTCCCTAGGCAAGCCCACCAACACCGGGGCTCTGTGCCTGTTCTCCCTCCTAGCCGAGACCCTCATCAGGGCCAAGCTCCGAAGTGGCCACCGGCCACATGGAGCTAGGCACTGAAGTAGCCAGGAACCAAGGCTGATGCTGCCCCTCACGGTCCCTTGGCAGCACCTTCTCAGCCCACCAACACCGGGGCTCTGTGCCTGTTCTCCCACCTAACCTCAACCGAGCCCTGACCCTCATCAGGGCCTAGCTCCGAAGCGGCCACCCTCCACGTGGAGCTTGGCACTAAGGTAACCAGAAATCCAGCTTGATGCTGGCCCTCACCTTCCCTTGGTAGCCCCACCAAAACCGGGGCTCTGTCTCTGTTCTCCACCTTATCCTCGACATATCCCTTACCCTCATCGGAGCCAAGCTCCGAAGAGGCCACCCTCAACATGGGGCTCAGGCACTGAAGGGCAGCCCCGTCTCAGCCCCACCAATACCGGGGCTCTGTGTCTCTGCTCGCACCTAACAGCGACCTATCCCTTACCCTCATCGGAGCCAAGTTCCGAAGAGACCACTCCCCACGTGGGGCTTAGGTACTGAATGAGCCTGGAATCAAGGTTGATGCTGGCCCTCACGATCTCTTTGCAGCCCCTTCTCAGCCCCACCAATACCGGGGCTCTGTATCTGTTCTCCCACTTAGCCTCGACAGATCCCTTACCCTCATCAGGGCAAAGCGCCGCAGCGGCCACACTCCACATGGGGCTTGGCACTGAGATAGCCAGGAATTGAGGGTGGTGCTGGCACACACCTTCCGTTTGCAGTCCCTAGGCAAGCCCACCAACACCGGGGCTCTGTGCCTGTTCTCCCTCCTAGCCGAGACCCTCATCAGGGCCAAGCTCCGAAGTGGCCACCGGCCACATGGAGCTAGGCACTGAAGTAGCCAGGAACCAAGGCTGATGCTGCCCCTCACGGTCCCTTGGCAGCACCTTCTCAGCCCCACCAACACCGGGGCTCTGTGCCTGTTCTCCCACCTAACCTCAACCGAGCCCTGACCCTCATCAGGGCCTAGCTCCGAAGCGGCCACCCTCCACGTGGAACTTGGCACTAAGGTAAGCAGAAATCCAGCTTGATGCTGGCCCTCACCTTCCCTTGGTATCCCCACCAAAACCGGGGCTCTGTCTCTGTTCTCCACCTTATCCTCGACATATCCCTTACCCTCATCGGAGCCAAGCTCCGAAGAGGCCGCCCTCCACATGGGGCTCAGGCACTGAAGGGCAGCCCCGTCTCAGCCCCACCAATACCGGGGCTCTGTGTCTCTGCTCGCACCTAACAGCGACCTATCCCTTACCCTCATCGGAGCCAAGTTCCGAAGAGACCACTCCCCACGTGGGGCTTAGGTACTGAATGAGCCTGGAATCAAGGTTGATGCTGGCCCTCACGATCTCTTTGCAGCCCCTTCTCAGCCCCACCAATACCGGGGCTCTGTATCTGTTCTCCCACTTAGCCTCGACAGATCCCTTACCCTCATCAGGGCAAAGCGCCGCAGCGGCCACACTCCACATGGGGCTTGGCACTGAGATAGCCAAGAATCAAGGGTGGTGCTGGCCATCACCTTCCATTTGCAGTCCCTAGGCAAGCCCACCAACACCGGGGCTCTGTGCCTGTTCTCCCTCCTAGCCGAGACCCTCATCAGGGCCAAGCTCCGAAGTGGCCACCGGCCACATGGAGCTAGGCACTGAAGTAGCCAGGAACCAAGGCTGATGCTGGCCCTCACGGCCAAGCTCCGATTAGGCCACCCTCGACATGGGACTCAGGCACTGAGATAGCCAGGAACCAAGATTGATGGTGGCCCTCACCTTCTATTTGCAGTCCCTAGGCAGCCCCACCAACACCGGGGCTCTGTGCCTGTTCTCCCTCCTAACCTCAACCTAGCCGAGACCCTCATCAGGGCCAAGCTCTGATGTGGCCACCGGCCACATGGAGCTAGGCACAGATGTAGCCAGGAACCAAGGCTGATGCTGGCCCTCACGGTCCCTTGGCAGCCCCACCAACACCGGGGCTCTGTGCCTGTTCTCCCACCTAACCTCAACCGAGCCCTGACCCTCATCAGGGCCTAGCTCCGAAGCGGCCACCCTCCACGTGGAGCTTGGCACTAAGGTAACCAGAAATCCAGCTTGATGCTGGCCCTCACCTTCCCTTGGTAGCCCCACCAAAACCGGGGCTCTGTCTCTGTTCTCCACCTTATCCTCGACATATCCCTTACCCTCATCGGAGCCAAGCTCCGAAGAGGCCACCCTCAACACGGGGCTCAGGCACTGAAGGGCAGCCCCGTCTCAGCCCCACCAATACCGGGGCTCTGTGTCTGTGCTCGCACCTAACAGCGACCTATCCCTTACCCTCATCGGAGCCAAGTTCCGAAGAGACCACTCCCCACGTGAGGCTTAGGTACTGAAGTAGCCTGCAATCAAGGTTGATGCTGGCCCTCACGATCTCTTTGCAGCCCCTTCTCAGCCCCACCAGTACCGGGGCTCTGTATCTGTTCTCCCACTTAGCCTCGACAGATCCCTTACCCTCATCAGGGCAAAGCGCCGCAGCGGCCACACTCCACATGGGGCTTGGCACTGAGATAGCCAGGAATTGAGGGTGGTGCTGGCACACACCTTCCGTTTGCAGTCCCTAGGCAAGCCCACCAACACCGGGGCTCTGTGCCTGTTCTCTCTCCTAGCCGAGACCCTCATCAGGGCCAAGCTCCGAAGTGGCCACCGGCCACATGGAGCTAGGCACTGAAGTAGCCAGGAACCAAGGCTGATGCTGGCCCTCACGGCCAAGCTCCGATTAGGCCACCCTCGACATGGGACTCAGGCACTGAGATAGCCAGGAACCAAGATTGATGGTGGCCCTCACATTCTATTTGCAGTCCCTAGGCAGCCCCACCAACACCGGGGCTCTGTGCCTGTTCTCCCTCCTAACCTCAACCTAGCCGAGACCCTCATCAGGGCCAAGCTCCGAAGTGGCCACCGGCCACATGGAGCTAGGCACTGAAGTAGCCAGGAACCAAGGCTGATGCTGCCCCTCACGGTCCCTTGGCAGCCCCTTCTCAGCCCCACCAACACCGGGGCTCTGTGCCTGTTCTCCCACCTAACCTCAACCGAGCCCTGACCCTCATCAGGGCCTAGCTCCGAAGCGGCCACCCTCCACGTGGAGCTTGGCACTAAGGTAAGCAGAAATCCAGCTTGATGCTGGCCCTCACCTTCCCTTGGTAGCCCCACCAAAACCGGGGCTCTGTCTCTGTTCTCCACCTTATCCTCGACATATTCCTTACCCTCATCGGAGCCAAGCTCCGAAGAGGCCACCCTCAACATGGGGCTCAGGCACTGAAGGGCAGCCCCGTCTCAGCCCCACCAATACCGGGGCTCTGTGTCTCTGCTCGCACCTAACAGCGACCTATCCCTTACCCTCATCGGAGCCAAGTTCCGAAGAGACCACTCCCCACGTGGGGCTTAGGTACTGAATGAGCCTGGAATCAAGGTTGATGCTGGCCCTCACGATCTCTTTGCAGCCCCTTCTCAGCCCCACCAGTACCGGGGCTCTGTATCTGTTCTCCCACTTAGCCTCGACAGATCCCTTACCCTCATCAGGGCAAAGCGCCGCAGCGGCCACACTCCACATGGGGCTTGGCACTGAGATAGCCAGGAATTGAGGGTGGTGCTGGCACACACCTTCCGTTTGCAGTCCCTAGGCAAGCCCACCAACACCGGGGCTCTGTGCCTGTTCTCCCTCCTAGCCGAGACCCTCATCAGGGCCAAGCTCCGAAGTGGCCACCGGCCACATGGAGCTAGGCACTGAAGTAGCCAGGAACCAAGGCTGATGCTGGCCCTCACGGCCAAGCTCCGATTAGGCCACCCTCGACATGGGGCTCAGGCACTGAAGTAGCCAGGAACCAAGATTGATGGTGGCCCTCACCTTCTATTTGCAGTCCCTAGGCAGCCCCACCAACACCGGGGCTCTGTGCCTGTTCTCACACCTAACGTCAACCTAGCCCTGACCCTCATCAGGGCCAAGCTCCGAAGTGGCCACCGACCACATAGGGCTTGGCACTGAAGTAGCCAGGAACCAAGGCTGATGCTGGCCCTCACGGGCTCTTGGCAGCTCCATCTCAGGCCCACCAACACCAGGGCTCTGTGTCTCTGCTCACACCTAACATCGACCTATCCCTGACCCTCATCGGAGCCAAGCTCCGAAGCGGCCACCCTCCACGTGGAGCTTGGCACTAAGGTAACCAGAAATGCAGCTTGGTGCTGGCCCTCACCTTCCCTTGGTAGCCCCACCAAAACCGAAGCTCTGTCTCTGTTCTCCCACTTATCCTCGACATATCCCTTACTCTTAGCGGAGCCCAGCTCCCAAGAGGCTACCCTCGACATGGGGCTCAGGCACTGAAGTAGTCAGGAACCAAGGTTGATGCTGGCCCTCACGATCTCTTGGCAGCTCCTTCTCACCCCCACCAACACCGTGTTTCTGTGCCTGTTCTCCCACCTAACCTCAACCTAGCCCTGACCCTCATCAGGGCAAAGCTTCGAAGCGGCCACACTCCACATGGGGCTTGGCACTGAGATAGCCAGGAATCAAGGCTGATGCCGGACCTCGCCTTCCGTTTGCAGTCCCTAGGCAGCCCCACCAACACCGGCGCTCTGTGTCTGTTCCCCCAGTTATCCTTGACATATCCCTTCTCCTCATCAGGGCCAAGCTCCGAAGCGGCCACCCACCACATGGGGCTCTGGGGCAGACGTGGCCAGGAATGAAGGCTGATGCTGGCCCTCACGATCTCTTGTCAGCCCCTCCTCAGCCCCACCAACCCCTGCTCCCTTCTCTTTGGTCTCCCACCTAAACATCAACCTACATCTTACCTTCAGCAGAGCCAGGCTCTGAAACGTCTACCCACCAGATGGCGCTCCAACACAGAGGGAATCAAGATGACTGGCGTTCGTTGCACTCGCCTGCCCCGGCAGCCCTTTGAGGTCCCCACCACCACCGGGGCTAGGCGCTTGCCGTAGCACTCAACCGTCAACCTTGCCGCAGCCCAACTGCAAAGCAGACAAGCGCCCCGTCGAGCTCCCACACACGTTTTGCCAGGACTGAAATATGTTCGCAGTGCTCACCTTCCCTTTACAGCCCCTTCTCAGCTGCCCGGCACCCAGCCATCTCCAGCACCGCAAATGCGCAACATCCAGCACACCTAGCACCCCTTGGGATCTTTGGCAGTGCTTGGTGCTGGGCATGTGTCGGTGCTGGGTCGTGGGGGTACTGTGTGCTAGGCCCTGAGCGGAGTGGGTTCTGGACAGGTCTGGGTGCTGCGGTTGCTGGGTGTTGGGCATATCTGGGTGCTCGCCATGTCCCTGTGCTGGGCACTGGGAGGATTTGGTGCTGGGAATGGGCAGGCGATGATCGTGCCTGGGTGGTGGATGCGGGCTACAGGCAGTGCTGGGCACTGGCTGCGCTGGGTGCTGGTCATTGGGGGTACTGGGTTCTAGGCACTGGGCATGCGGGGTGCTGGACATCTCTGGGTGCTGAGCATGTCCAAGTGATGGGTCCGGGGCACTGGGACTGCTGGGCAGTGGGGGTGCTGGGGACTATGCATATCAGGGTGCTGGGCATGCCTGTGTACTGAGTGCTTGGCGCTGGGTTCTGGATGCTGGCTGGTGGGCATTGTCTGTGTGCTGGTTATTGGGCACTGGCGGTGGTAGGCATGGGAGTGCTTGTTGCTGGGCATTTTCTGATCCTGGCTGTTGGGGGCGCCGAGCACTGGGCATGTCTGGGTGATGGATGGAGGGAGTTTTGGGTGCTGGGCACTAGGGGTGCTGGCTAGTGGGTATGTCCATGTGCTGGGTATGTCCATATGCCGGATGCTGTGCGCTGGGGATGCTGGGCACTGGGGTTAGTGGGTGCTGTGCACTGGGGTTGCTGGGTGCTGGGCAGCGCGACTGCTGGGGGCTGGGAGTGCTGGGTACTATGCATAAGCGGGTGCAGGGTATGTCTTGCTGCTGGATGGTGGGTTCTGGGGCTACTGGGAGCTGGGGGTATTGGGTGCTTGGCACTGGGGTTGCTGGGTGCTAAGTCCTGTGGGTGCTGGTTGCTGGGCCCTGGGAGTGCTGGGTACTGTGCATAAGCGGGTGCAGGGTACGTCTTGCTGCTGGGTGCTGGGGGTATTGGGTGTTGGCCACTGGGGTGTTGGGTGCTGGGCATGTCCTCGTCCTTGGCATGACTGATGCTGGGCACTGGGGGTACTGGCTGCTGGGAGCTAGGGGTGCTGGCTTTGGGCATTTCAGTTGCTGGACATGACCAGGTGCTGGGCGTCTCCAGGTGCTGGGCATGTGCGGGTGCTGTGTGCTCGGCACTTGGGTTTCTGGGTGGTCGGCGGTGAGGGTGCTGGACGCTGGGGATGCTGGCTGTTGCGGTGCTGGGTGCTGGGCACTGGGGCTGCTGAGTGGTGGGCATGTCCAGGTGCTGTTTGTTGGCGGTTGGGGTGCTGGGTTGTGCGCCTGTCCAGGAGTTAGTGCTGGGCCCTGGGGGTGCTGTGTATGTCCGAGTGCTGGGCATGTCTGGATGCTGGGTAAACGGGTTCTTGGGCTGTGGGGGTGTTGGGTACGCTGGTTTCTGGGCACTGGGGAGGTGCTGGCTGCGAGACCTGTATGGTGGTGGGTGTTTGGTGTACTGGGTGCAGGGCGCTGGGCGTGCTGGGTGCTGGGCATGTCCGGGTGCTACGTGTTGATCACTGGGGATGTTGGGGGCTGGTTTGCTGTGTTCTGGTGTGTAGCGTGCTGGGCATGTTTGGGTGCTGGGCATGTCCAGGTGCTGGGTACTGGGCGCTGGGGGTGGTGGTCCCTGGGGGTGCTATGTGCTGGGTATGTCCGGGGGGTGGGTTGGGCAGTGGGGTTGCTGGGTGCTGGGAATGTGCGGGAGCTGGGGGCTGGGCCCTGAGGTTGATGGGGGCTGGGCACTCGGGTTGCTGGGTGCTGGCTGGTGCGGTTGCGGGGCCCTGGTGTTGCTGGGTACTATGCATAACTGAGTGCAGGGTATCTCTTGGTGCTGGAGGTACTGGGTGCTGGGCGTATCCGGTGCTGGGCCTGTGCTCTGGAGTTGCTGGGTTCTGTGCTCTGGGGGTGCTTGTTTCTTGGCACGTGCGTGTGCTGTGTGCTCTTCCCTGGTTGTGCTGGGTATGTGTGGGTGTTGGGCAGTGTGGGTGCTGTGTGGTGGGCGCTGGGCATGTCTGGGTGCTCGGTGATGGGCACTGGAGGTTCTGGGCGATGGGGAGCAGGGAAGCTGCCTGCTAGGCATGTCTGAGTGCTGGGCATGTCCGGGTGCTGGGTACTGTGCGCTGGCAGTGGTGGGCGGTGGTGGTGCTGGCTGCTGGGCATGTCCGGGTGCTAGGCAATGGCGGTGCTGGGTGCTTGGCGCTGGGGGTGATGGTCTTTGGGTGTGCTGGGTGCTGGGCATGTCCCTGTGCTGGGTGGTGGGGGTGCTGGGCATGTGCGGGTGTTGGTTGCCGGGCCCTGGGTGTACTGGGTGCTGGACGCCGGGGTGGTTGGTTTCTGGGCGCTGGGGCTGCTGGGTTCTGTGCCCCTGTGTTGCTGGGTGCTGAGCATGTCCGGGTGCTGGCCATGTCTAAGTGCAGCGTGCTGGGCACTGGGTGCTGGGGGGTGGGGGTGCTGGATGCTGAGTGTTGGGTATGCTGGTTTCCGGGCACTGGGCGGAAGTGTGTGAGACCTGTGGGTGTGTTGTATGGTGGGTGTTTGGGGTGCTGAGTGCTGCAGGTGCTGGGCATGTCCAGGTGCTATGTGCTGATCACTGGGGTTCTTGGGGGCTGGTTTGCTGTGTTCTGGTGTGTTGGGCGCTGGGCATGTTTGTCTGGGTGCTGGGCATGTCTGGGTGCTGGGTACTGGGAACTGGCAGTGCGGGGCGGTGCGGGTGCTGTGTGCTGGGCATGTCGGGGTGCTGGGTACTGGGCAGTGGGAGTGCTGGGTGCTAGGTACTGGGGGTGCTGGGCCTTGGCATTGCTGGCTACTATACATAACTGAGTGCAGGGTATGTCTTGGTGCTGGATGCTTGGTGCTGGAGGTACCGGGTGCTGGGCATATGCAGTGCTGGGTGTTGGGCATATCCGGTGCTGGGTGGCTGTGCTGGGGTTGCTGGGTGCTGTGCTGTGAGGGTGCTGGATTCCTGGCATGTGCGTGTACTGTGTGCTGGGCCCTGGTTGTGCTGGGTATGTGTGGGTGCTGGGTGTTGGGCACTGGGGGGGGTGGTGCTAGGTGCTGGGCATGTCCAGGTGCTGAGCAATGGTGGTGCTGGGTGCTTGGCGCTGGGGGTGGTGGTACCTGGGGCTGCTGTGTGCTGGGCACGTCGGGGTGCTGGGTTTTGGGCGGTGGGGGTGCTGGGTGCTGGGCGTGTGCGTGTGTTGGTTGCTGGACCCTGGCGTGCTGGGCGCTGGGGCTATCGGTTACCGGGTGCTGGGGGTGCTGGGTTCAATGCAGGTCCTGGGCAGTGGGTGTGCTGGAAGCTGGGTGTTGGGTATGCTGGTTCCTGCCACTGCGGGTGCTGGGTGTGAGACTTGTGGGCATGCTGGATGGTGGGTGTTTGGTGTGCACCCTCACTGCCCACCACCCAGAACCCCAAGTGCAGAGCACACAGCATCCAGACGTGCCCAGCACCTGCACACGCCCAGCACCCACAAGACCCAACAACCAGCACTGGTCATGACCAGTACCTGGAAATGCCCACAGCCAGCACCCCTAGCTCCCCGCACCCAGCACTCCCAGGGCCCAGCACGAATTCCCGGACATGCGCACAACCCAGCACACCCACCGCCAACACACAGCATCGAGACATGCCCAGCAGCCCCAGTGCCCAGCATCCACCAGCAAGACATACCCTGCACCCAATTATGCATGGTATCCAGCACTCCCAGGGCCCAGCAACCAGTAGCCCCAGTACCTCGGCTCGCTTCTGTAATTCTACACAATGAAGACTTGTGGCTTAGAAGTTAGGGAACTAGCAGGTGTGGTGTTTGCAAGCGTGTAGAATTGTAGTCTAAATCGTGTCTCCTGGAAGCAGTGTTAGACTCTAGTGAAGAGTAACCTTGGAAACGAGAACCGTAAACAAAGGTAGTCCAGACGTGGCTCGGAGACAAACCTCGACCTTATAAGGAAAGAAAGGAACAGGTTCACAAAGAGTTCACGACCCCGCCGACCACCACAGACCACCCGAGACCCTCAGGGAGACCCTAAAGGTTTTAGTGCGCATGTGTCTAGGATGATGTAATATTATAATCGGTTCTCGGAAATTTAAGGAATATGTAAAAGAGAAACTGAAAATATGTATGAGAAGCATGGATACAAACAGAAAGGTGATTAGACCTGGTGTGCTTCATTTGTGGCAAGTCCACCGAGCACCCAGGCCTGAATAAAACAATCTCTCTCCTGAGCGTGTGGAATTGGTTCCTTGTGGAGGGATTTTTATTAAATAACGGTCATCCTATGAACATCCCAAGCACTGAGGATTTGTTAGTAATAGTAGAAGGCTGCTAAAGAGCAATTGTAGTTTTAGAGTCTCTGAAGTGATAGTAGAGTAGGAAAAACAGGCTGAGGAATGTAAATATCAGTAGATTATGTAACGGAATGCAGGCGCAGGAAGCGTTCGCGTGGACACCTGCTTTTGACCAATCTGTGTATGTTAAGATTCGTGTGCTTGCTGACTGTAAACCAATAGAGGATTCGGAGGTGCGCGTGTTACTGTGGCTAGCTTATAAAAGTAGCACAATATCTTGAAATAAAGGAGAATGACCATACCCACATTGGGACTCCTCATTACTCCGGGAACGCGCTCCTATTCCGACCCATGGTCACTCCAACAGTTCCTTCCACGCCGGGCACGAATCCGCTTTTCGGACAACACCTAGCCCCCAGCACCCGCACCAGCAGCACCAGCAAGCCCAGTGCCCAGCACGCAGCAACCTCAGGGCCCAGCACCCAGCCGTGCCCGCCACCCGGACATGCCCAGCACCCAGCAACCCCAGTGCACAACACCCAGCACCCCCAGCGCCCAACACCCAGCACCCCCAGCGCCCAGAAACCAACACACGCACACACCCAGCACGCCCACCGCCCAAAACCCAGCAGCCCAACATGCCCAGCACACAGCACCACCACCGCCACCACCCCCACTGCCCAGTACCCAGCACCCACACATGCCCAGCAACGAGACATGCCCAGCACACAGCACCACCACCGCCCACCACCCCCACTGCCCAGTACCCAGCACCCACACATGCCCAGCACTCAGACATGCCCAGCAGGCAGCTTCTCTGCTGCCCACCGCCCAGCATCCCGACCGCCCAGCACCCAGACATGCCCAGGCCCCGCCACACAGCACCCACACTGCCCAACACCCAGCACTCACACATACCCGGCACAACCAGGGCCCAGCACACAGCACACGCACGTGCCAGGAATCCAGCACCCTCACAGCACAGCACCCAGCAACCCCAGCACAGCCACCCAGCACCGCATATGCCCAGCACCTAGCACCGCATATGCCCAACACCCAGCACCCAGTACCTCCAGTACGCAGCATCCAGCACCAAGACATACCCTGCACTCAGTTATGTATAGTAGCCAGCAATATCAGGGCCCAGCACCCCAGTACCTAGAACCCAACACGGCCACTGCCCAACACCCACCACCCGGACGTGCCCAGCACACAGCACCCCCACTGCCCCACACAGCCAGCGCCCAGTACCCAGCACCCAGACATGGCCAGCACCCAAACATGCCCAGCACTCAACACACCACTGCCCAGATCCCAGCAAACCAGCCCCCAACATCTCCAGTGATCAGCACATAGCACCCGGACATGCCCAGCACCCAGCACCCGCAGCGCTCAGCATCCACCACCCCCAGTGCTCTGTACTCAGCACACCAAACACCTACCATCCAGCACCCCCACACATCTCACACCCAGCATCCCCAGTGCCCAGCAACCAGCATACCCAACACCCACCATCCAGCACCCCCACACGTCTCACACCCAGCACCCCCAGTGCAATGTACTCAGCACACCAAACACCCACCATCCAGCACCCCCACACGTCTCACACCCAGCACCCCCAGTGCGCAGTACCCCGCACCCAGACACGCCCAGCACCTGGACATACACAGCACTCAGCACTGTCCTGCTTCCGGCTGGGACAGAGTTAACTTTCTTCCCAGTAGCTTGGGGGGTGTGCTGGCCTTTTGGGTTTGGTGTGAGAGGAGCGTTGATGGCCCCTTAATGCTTTGGCTGTTGCTGGGCGGTGCTTGCACCAGGAGACTTTTGTTCTCTCTTTTCGGCCTCCCACAGGAAGCTCGGGGGGGGGGTGGGGGGTGGCGGGGGGGGGAGCACAGCCAGCGAAGTTGACCTAGCTGGCCAATGGGGTATTCTATAGCATGTGACATCCTGCTCAGTATAAAAAATGGGAGGGGGCGGGGGGGGGAAACGACACCCCCCCCCCCCGCCCCAGTTCATGACACGCGGTCGGCAGCGGTGAGCAGTTGCATTCTGCATTGCCTGCTTTGTATCGTCTGTTGTTGTTGTTGCTCTCATTGTTATTATTACTGTTCTACTTCGTTTTATTTCAACCATTAAACTGTTTTTATCTCAACCCGGGAGTTTTCCTACTTGTGCCCTCCCGATTCTCTCCCCCATCCCACGGGATGGGGGGGGGAGGAGAGCCAGCGGCTGCGTGGGGTTTATTTGCAGGCTGGGGTTAAACCACGACATGCACCCATCATACCCTCCACCCAGCACCCCCAGGGCCCAGCACTCATTCCCAGACATGCGCACAACCTAGCACACCCACGGCCAACACACAGCCCCTGGACATGCCCAGCACCCAGCAGCCCCACTGCCCAGCACCGCATTGCCCAGCATCCCCAGCGCCCAGCACCCTCACTGCCCACCACCCAGAACAACAAGTGCCGAGCACACAGCATCCGGACATGCCCAGCACCGGGGCACACCCAGCACCCACAAGACCCAGCACCCGGTCATGACCAGCAACTGGAAATGCCCACAGCCAGCACCTCTAGCTCCCAGCAGCCACCAACCCCAGTGCCTAGCACTCAGCACCCAGTCGTGCCAAGCACCCAACACCCCGGTGCTCAGCACCCTGCACCCGGTCGTGTCCAGGGCCCACCACACAGCACCCACACTGCCCAACACCCAGCACCCACACATACCCGGCACAACCAGGGCCCAGCACACAGCCCACGCACATGCCAGGAATCCAGCATCCCCAGAGCACAGCACCCAGCAACCCCAGCACAGCCACCCAGCACCGCATATGCCCAGCATGAAGCACCGCATATGCCCACAACCCAGCACCCAGTACCTCCAGCACCAGGCATCCAGCACCAAGACATACCCTGCACTCAGTTATGCAGAGTACCTAGCAATACCGGGCCCAGCACCCCAGTACCTAGCACCCAACACTCCCACTGCCCAACACCCACCACCCGGACATGCCCAGCACACAGCACCCCCACCACCCCACACCGCCAGCGCCCAGTATGCAGCACCCAGAAATGCCCAGCACCCAAACATGCCCAGCACTCAACACACCACTGCCCAGATCCCAGCAAACCAGCCCCCAACATCGCCAGTGATCAGCACATAGCACCCGGAATGCCCAGCACCCGCAGCGCTCAGCACCCAGCACCCCCAGGGCCCAGCAGCCAGCACCGCAGCAACCAGCATCCCCAGCGCCCAGCACCCGGTCATGCCAAGCACCTGGACATGCCCAGCACCAAGCACGCCTGTGCCCAGCACACAATATCCCCAGCACCCAGTAGCCCCAGCACCCAGCAGCAAGAGATACCCTGCACCCGCTTACGCATAGTACCCACAGCGCTCAGCAGCCACCATCCCCAGTGCTCTGTACTCAGCACACCAAACACCCACCATCCAGCACCCCCACACGTCTCACACCCAGCACCCCCAGTGCGCAGTACCCCACACCCAGACATGCCCAGCACCCGGACATACACAGCACTCAGCACTGTCCTGCTTCCGGCTGGGACAGAGTTAACTTTCTTCCCAGTAGCTTGGGGGGTGTGCTGGCTTTTGGGTTTGGTGTGAGAGGAGCGTTGATGGCCCCTTAATGCTTTGGCTGTTGCTGGGCGGTGCTTGCACCGGGAGACTTTTGTTCTCTCTTTTCGGCCTCCCACAGGAAGCTCGGGGGGGGGGTGGGGGGTGGCGGGGAGGTGGGAGCACAGCCGGGGTAGTTGACCTAGCTGGCCAATGGGGTATTCTATAGCATGTGACATCCTGCTCAGTATAAAAAATGGGAGGGGGCGAGGTGAGGAAACGACTCTCCCCCCCCCCCCCCCGCCCCAGTTCATGACACGCGGTCGGCAGCGGTGAGCAGTTGCATTTTGCATTGCCTGCTTTGTATCGTCTGTTGTTGTTCTCATTGTTATTATTACTGTTCTACTTCGTTTTATTTCAACCATTAAACTGTTTTTATCTCAACCCGGGAGTTTTCCTACTTGTGCCCTCCCGATTCTCTCCCCCATCCCACGGGGTGGGGGGGGGAGGAGAGCCAGCGGCTGCGTGGGGTTTTTTTGCAGGCTGGGGTTAAACCACGACATGCACCCATCATACCCTCCACCCAGCACCCCCAGGGCTCAGCACTCATTCCCAGACATGCGCACAACCTAGCACACCCACGGCCAACACACAGCCCCTGGACATGCCCAGCACCCAGCAGCCCCACTGCCCAGCGCCCCCAGCACCCAGCATCCCCAGCACCCAGCAGGAAGAGATACCCTGCACCCGCTTATGCATGGTACCCAGCACTCCCAGGGCCCAGCAACCAGCACCCCGAGTACTTAGCCTCCAGCACCCACACCAGCCAGCACCCAGCAAGGCCGGTACCCAGCAACCTCAGGGCCCAGAACCCCGCAGCCAGCCATTGCCCAGCACACAGACATGCCCAGCACCCAGCAACCCCAGTGCACACAACCCAGAAGCCCCAGCGCCCAGAAACCAACAGCCCCAGTGCCCAGCACTCCCAGGGCTCAGAAACCAACATTCGCATGCACCCAACACTCCAACCACCCGGCACCCGGACATGCCCAGCATGCAGCACCACCAGGGACCACCACCGCCAGCACCACGCACCCAGCACTACCACTGCCCAGCACCTGGACATGCCCAGCACCCAGAGTGCCCAGCAGGCAGCTTCCCTGCTGCCCACCGCCCAGCATCGCGACCGCCCAGCACCCCGACCACCCAGCACCCACACTGCCCAATACCCAGCACCCACACATACCCAGCACAACCAGGGCCCAGCACACACACATGCCAGGTTAAACCATGACATGCACCCATCATACCCTCCACCCAGCACCCCCATGGCCCAGCACTCATTCCCAGACATGCGCACAACCTAGCACACGCACCGCCAACACACTGCCCCTGGACATGCCCAGCCGCCCCAGTGCCCAGCACCCAGTAGCCCCAGCACCAAGCAGCAAGAGATACCCTGCACCTGCTTATGCATAATACCCAGCACTCCCAGGGCCCAGCAACCAGCACTTAGCCCCCAGCACCCACACCAGCCAGCACCCAGCAAGGCCGGTGCCCAGCACCCAGCAACCTCAGGGCCCAGAACCCAGCAGCCAGCCATTGCTCAGCACCCAGACATGCCCAGCACCCAGCAACTCCAGTCCACAGAACCCAGAAGCCCCAGTGCCCAGAAACCAACCACCCCAGTGTCCAGCACCCAGTACACCCAGGGCCCAGCAACCAACACCCACACATGCCCAGCACCCCTACCACCCAGCACACCCAAAGACTATCACGCCCAGCGCCAAGCACCCAGCACCGCCATTGCCTAGCACCGGGACATGCCCAGCACCCAGTACCACCACCACCAGTGCACAGTACCAAGCACCCGGATATGCCCAGCACTGAGACATTCCTACCAGGCAGCTTCCCTGCTCCCCATCGCCCAGGACCTCCAGTGCCCATCACCCAGCACCGGGACATGCCCAGCGCCCACCACACAGCACCCATACTGCCCAACACCCAGCACCCACACATACCCAGCACAACCAGGGCACAGCACACGCACATGCCAGGAATCCAGCACCCTCACAGCACAGCACCCAGCAAACCCAGAGCACACACCTAGCACCGGATATGGCCAGCACCAAGACATACCCTGCACTCAGTTATGCATAGTACCAAGCAATGCCAGGGCCCAGCATCCCCAGTACTTAGCACCCAGCACTCCCACCGCCCAATACCCACCACCCGGACGTACCCAGCACCCCCACTGCCCGTGCCCAGCACCCAGACATGCCCAGCACCCAAACATGCCCAGCGCCCAACACACCAGAAAGCAGCAAACCAGCCCCCACCATCCCCAGTGATCTGCACATAGCACCCAGCACACGCTGCGCTCAGCACCCACCACCCCCAGTGCCCAGAAACCAGCATACCCAATGCCCAGCATCCAGTACCACCACCCCCCCCAACTGCCCAGTACCCGCACGCGGATATGCCCAGCACCCGAACATACACAGTACCCCTAGGACCCAGCACTCAGAACTCCAGTGCACTGCACTGTCCTGCTTCTGGCTGGGACAGAGTTAACTTTCTTCCCAGTAGCTTGGGGGGGTGTGCTGGCTTTTGGGTTTGGTGTGAGAGGAGCGTTGATGGCCCCTTAATGCTTTGACTGTTGCTGGGCGGCTCTTGCACCGGGAGACTTTTGTTCTCTCTTTTCGGCCTCCCACAGGAAGCTCGGGGGGGGTGTGGGGGGGCGGGGGATGGGGAGCACAGCCAGCGGAGTTGACCCAGCTGGCCAATGGGGTATTCTATAGCATGTGACATCCTGCTCAGTATAAAAAATGGGAGGGGGCGGGGGAGGGGGCTCTCCCCCCCCCCCGTTCACGACACACGGTCGACAGCAGTGAGCAGTTGCATTGTGCATTGCCTGCTTTGTATCGTCTGTTGTTGTTCTCATTGTTATTATTACTGTTCTACTTCGTTTTATTTCAATCATTAAACTGTTTTTATCTCAACCCGGGAGCTTTCCTACTTGTGCCCTCCCGATTCTCTCCCCAATCCCACGGGGTGGGGGGGGGAGGAGAGCCAGTGGCTGCGTGGGGTTTATTTGCTGGCTGGGGTTAAACCAACACATGCACCCATCATACCCTCCACCCAGCACTGCCAGGGCCCAGCACTCCCATGGCCCAGCACTGATTCCCACACATGCACACAACCCAGCACACGCACCGCCAAAGCACAGCACCTCGACATGCCCAGCAGCCCTGGAGCCCAGCACACAGCACCCAGCAGCCCCAGCACCAGGACATGACAAGAAGCCAGTCCCCGCAGTGCCCAACAACCCACGACTCAGCAACGGAACATGCCTAGCACCAGGCACCACCAATGTGTGAACATCTTTCAGTCCTGCCTGTTAGTTTATGGGAGCCCGAAGAGGGGATCGACTGCTTTGCAGTTGGGCTGTGGTAAGGTCGCTGGTTGGGTGGTAGAGCGAGAGCAGCTCCCTCGGAAAGGGCTGCCACGAAAGGCAAGAGCCAGAAACAGCTTTCAATCCTGGTTTTTCTGTGTTGGAGCGCCCTCTGGTGGGAAGCCGTTTACGAAATGGGCTCGAGAGATGGTAAGGCAAAGGTTGATATTTAGGTTTGAGAATAAGGGAGAGGGGTGGTGGGACCGGGAAGGGTCCCGTGGTGGGTCCATGTGGTGGGTGGCGTTAACTAATGCAGAAGGATCTCGTTATCTACGCAGAACCTCAAACTATCCCTTATCCTCCTCAGAGGCAAGCTCCGAAACGGCCAACCACCTCCTACGGCTCAGGCACAGAAATAGTCAGGAATCAAGGACGATGCTGGCCCTCACGATCTCTTGGCAGCCACTTCTCAGCCCCATCAACACCGTGGCACTGTACCTCTGCTCGCACCTAACAGCGACCTATCCCTTATCCTCATCAGGGCCAAGCTCCGAAGTGGCCACCCACCACATAGAGCTAGGCACTGAAGTAGCTAGGCACCAAGGCGGATGCTGGCCCTCACGGTCTCTTGGCAGCCCCTTCTCAGCCCCACCAACACCGGGGCTTTGTCGCTGTTCTCCCACTTATCCTCGACATATCGCTGACCCTCACCAGGGCCACCTCCGAAGCGGCCACCCTCCACATGCGGCTTGGCACTGAAGTAGCCAGGAAACAAGGTTGATGCTGGCTCTCACGATCACTTCGCAGCCCCTTCTCAGCCGCACCAATGCCGTGGCTCTGTCTCTGTTCTCCCACCTTACCTCAACCTAGTCCAGACCCTCATCAGGGCCAAGCTCCAAAGCGGCCACCCTCCACGTGGAGTTTGGCACTAAGGTAACCAGAAATGCATCTTGATGCCGGCCCCCACCTTCCCTTGGTAGCCCCACCAAAACCGGGGCTCTGTATCTGTTCTCCCACTTATCCTCGACAGATCCCTTTTACCCTCATCAGGGCAAAGCACTGCAGCGACCACTCTCCACATGGGGCTTGGCACTGAGATAGCCAGGAATCAAGGGTGGTGCTGGCCCTCACCTTCCATTTGCAGTTCCTAGGCAAGCCCACCAACACCGGGGCTCTGTGCCTGTTCTCCCTCCTAAACTCAACCTAGCCGAGACCCTCATCAGGGCCAAGCTCCGAAGTAGCCAGGAACCAAGGCTGATGCTGGCCCTCACGGTCCCTTGGCAGCACCTTCTCAGCCCCACCAACACCGGGGCTCTGTGCCTGTTCTCCCTCCTAACCTCAACCTAGCCGAGACCCTCATCAGGGCCAAGCTCCGAAGTGGCCACCGGCCACATGGAGCTAGGCACTGAAGTAGCCAGGAACCAAGGCTGATGCTGCCCCCCACGGTCGCTTGGCAGCACCTTCTCAGCCCCACCAACACCGGGGCTCTGTGCCTGTTCTCCCACCTAACCTCAACCGAGCCCTGACCCTCATCAGGGCCTAGCTCCGAAGCGGCCACCCTCCACGTGGAGCTTGGCACTAAGGTAAGCAGAAATCCAGCTTGATGCTGGCCCTCACCTTCCCTTGGTAGCCCCACCAAAACCGGGGCTCTGTCTCTGTTCTCCACCTTATCCTCGACATATCCCTTACCCTCATCGGAGCCAAGCTCCGAAGAGGCCACCCTCAACATGGGGCTCAGGCACTGAAGGGCAGCCCCGTCTCAGCCCCACCAGTACCGGGGCTCTGTGTCTCTGCTCGCACCTAACAGCGACCTATCCCTTACCCTCATCGGAGCCAAGCTCCGAAGCGACCACTCCCCACGTGGGGCTTAGGTACTGAAGTAGCCTGGAATCAAGGTTGATGCTGGCCCTCACGATCTCTTTGCAGCCCCTTCTCAGCCCCACCAATACCGGGGCTCTGTATCTGTTCTCCCACTTAGCCTCGACAGATCCCTTACCCTCATCAGGGCAAAGCGCCGCAGCGGCCACACTCCACATGGGGCTTGGCACTGAGATAGCCAGGAATTGAGGGTGGTGCTGGCACACACCTTCCGTTTGCAGTCCCTAGGCAAGCCCACCAACACCGGGGCTCTGTGCCTGTTCTCCCTCCTAACCTCAACCTAGCCGAGACCCTCATCAGGGCCAAGCTCCGAAGTGGCCACCGGCCACATGGAGCTAGGCACTGAAGTAGCCAGGAACCAAGATTGATCGTGGCCCTCACCTTCTATTTGCAGTCCATAGGCAGCCCCACCAACACCGGGGCTCTGTGCCTGTTCTCACACCTAACGTCAACCTAGCCCTGACCCGCATCGGGGCCAAGCTCCGAAGTGGCCACCGACCACATAGGGCTTGGCGCTGAAGTAGCCAGGAACCAAGGCTGATGCTGGCCCTCACGGGCTCTTGGCAGCTCCTTCTCAGGCCCACCAACACCAGGGCTCTGTGTCTCTGCTCGCACCTAACAGCGACCTATCCCTTACCCTCATCGGAGCCAGGTTCCGAAGAGACCACTCCCCACGTGGGGCTTAGGTACTGAAGTAGCCTGGAATCAAGGTTGATGCTGGCCCTCACGATCTCTTTGCAGCCCCTTCTCAGCCCCACCAATACCGGGGCTCTGTATCTGTTCTCCCACTTAGCCTCGACAGATCCCTTACCCTCATCAGGGCAAAGCGCCGCAGCGGCCACACTCCACATGGGGCTTGGCACTGAGATAGCCAGGAATTGAGGGTGGTGCTGGCACACACCTTCCGTTTGCAGTCCCTAGGCAAGCCCACCAACACCGGGGCTCTGTGCCTGTTCTCCCTCCTAACCTCAACCTAGCCGAGACCCTCATCAGGGCCAAGCTCCGAAGTGGCCACCGGCCACATGGAGCTAGGCACTGAAGTAGCCAGGAACCAAGGCTGATGCTGGCCCTCACGGCCAAGCTCCGATTAGGCCACCCTCGACATGGGACTCAGGCACTGAGATAGCCAGGATCCAAGATTGATGGTGGCCCTCACCTTCTATTTGCAGTCCCTAGGCAGCCCCACCAACACCGGGGCTCTGTGCCTGTTCTCCCTCCTAACCTCAACCTAGCCGAGACCCTCATCAGGGCCAAGCTCCGAAGCGGCCACCGGCCACATGGAGCTAGGCACTGAAGTAGCCAGGAACCAAGGCTGATGCTGGCCCTCAAGGTCCCTTGGCAGCCCCACCAACACCGGGGCTCTGTGCCTGTTCTCCCACCTAACCTCAACCGAGCCCTGACCCTCATCAGGGCCTAGCTCCGAAGCGGCCACCCTCCACGTGGAGCTTGGCACTAAGGTAAGCAGAAATCCAGCTTGATGCTGGCCCTCACCTTCCCTTGGTAGCCCCACCAAAACCGGGGCTCTGTCTCTGTTCTCCACCTTATCCTCGACATATCCCTTACCCTCATCGGAGCCAAGCTCCGAAGAGGCCACCCTCAACATGGGGCTCAGGCACTGAAGGGCAGCCCCGTCTCAGCCCCACCAGTACCGGGGCTCTGTGTCTCTGCTCGCACCTAAGAGCGACCTATCCCTTACCCTCATCGGAGCCAAGCTCCGAAGCGACCACTCCCCACGTGGGGCTTAGGTACTGAAGTAGCCTGGAATCAAGGTTGATGCTGACCCTCACGATCTCTTTGCAGCCCCTTCTCAGCCCCACCAATACCGGGGCTCTGTATCTGTTCTCCCACTTAGCCTCGACAGATCCCTTACCCTCATCAGGGCAAAGCGCCGCAGCGGCCACACTCCACATGGGGCTTGGCACTGAGATAGCCAGGAATTGAGGGTGGTGCTGGCACACACCTTCCGTTTGCAGTCCCTAGGCAAGCCCACCAACACCGGGGCTCTGTGCCTGTTCTCCCTCCTAACCTCAACCTAGCCGAGACCCTCATCAGGGCCAAGCTCCGAAGTGGCCACCGGCCACATGGAGCTAGGCACTGAAGTAGCCAGGAACCAAGGCTGATGCTGGCCCTCACGGCCAAGCTCCGATTAGGCCACCCTCGACATGGGACTCAGGCACTGAGATAGCCAGGAACCAAGATTGATGGTGGCCCTCACCTTCTATTTGCAGTCCCTAGGCAGCCCCACCAACACCGGGGCTCTGTGCCTGTTCTCCCTCCTAACCTCAACCTAGCCGAGACCCTCATCAGGGCCAAGCTCCGAAGCGGCCACCGGCCACATGGAGCTAGGCACTGAAGTAGCCAGGAACCAAGGCTGATGCTGGCCCTCACGGTCCCTTGGCAGCCCCACCAACACCGGGGCTCTGTGCCTGTTCTCACACCTAACCTCAACCGAGCCCTGACCCTCATCAGGGCCAAGCTCCGAAGCGGCCACCGGCCACATGGAGCTAGACACTGAAGTAGCCAGGAACCAAGGCTGATGCTGGCCCTCACGGCCAAGCTCCGATTAGGCCACCCTCGACATGGGGCTCAGGCACTGAAGTAGCCAGGAACCAAGATTGATCGTGGCCCTCACCTTCTATTTGCAGTCCATAGGCAGCCCCACCAACACCGGGGCTCTGTGCCTGTTCTCACACCTAACGTCAACCTAGCCCTGACCCGCATCAGGGCCAAGCTCCGAAGTGGCCACCGACCACATAGGGCTTGGCACTGAAGTAGCCAGGAACCAAGGCTGATGCTGGCCCTCACGGGCTCTTGGCAGCTCCTTCTCAGGCCCACCAACACCAGGGCTCTGTGTCTCTGCTCGCACCTAACAGCGACCTATCCCTTACCCTCATCGGAGCCAGGTTCCGAAGAGACCACTCCCCACGTGGGGCTTAGGTACTGAAGTAGCCTGGAATCAAGGTTGATGCTGGCCCTCACGATCTCTTTGCAGCCCCTTCTCAGCCCCACCAATACCGGGGCTCTGTATCTGTTCTCCCACTTAGCCTCGACAGATCCCTTACCCTCATCAGGGCAAAGCGCCGCAGCGGCCACGCTCCACATGGGGCTTGGCACTGAGATAGCCAGGAATTGAGTGTGGTGCTGGCACACACCTTCCGTTTGCAGTCCCTAGGCAAGCCCACCAACACCGGGGCTCTGTGCCTGTTCTCCCTCCTAACCTCAACCTAGCCGAGACCCTCATCAGGGCCAAGCTCCGAAGTGGCCACCGGCCACATGGAGCTAGGCAGTGAAGTAGCCAGGAACCAAGGCTGATGCTGGCCCTCACGGCCAAGCTCCGATTAGGCCACCCTCGACATGGGACTCAGGCACTGAGATAGCCAGGATCCAAGATTCATGGTGGCCCTCACCTTCTATTTGCAGTCCCTAGGCATCCCACCAACACCGGGGCTCTGTGCCTGTTCTCCCTCCTAACCTCAACCTAGCCGAGACCCTCATCAGGGCCAAGCTCCGAAGCGGCCACCGGCCACATGGAGCTAGGCACTGAAGTAGCCAGGAACCAAGGCTGATGCTGGCCCTCAAGGTCCCTTGGCAGCCCCACCAACACCGGGGCTCTGTGCCTGTTCTCCCTCCTAACCTCAACCTAGCCGAGACCCTCATCAGGGCCAAGCTCCGAAGTGGCCACCGGCCACATGGAGCTAGGCACTGAAGTAGCCAGGAACCAAGGCTGATGCTGCCCCCCACGGTCGCTTGGCAGCACCTTCTCAGCCCCACCAACACCGGGGCTCTGTGCCTGTTCTCCCACCTAACCTCAACCGAGCCCTGACCCTCATCAGGGCCTAGCTCCGAAGCGGCCACCCTCCACGTGGAGCTTGGCACTAAGGTAAGCAGAAATCCAGCTTGATGCTGGCCCTCACCTTCCCTTGGTAGCCCCACCAAAACCGGGGCTCTGTCTCTGTTCTCCACCTTATCCTCGACATATCCCTTACCCTCATCGGAGCCAAGCTCCGATGAGGCCACCCTCAACATGGGGCTCAGGCACTGAAGGGCAGCCCCGTCTCAGCCCCACCAGTACCGGGGCTCTGTGTCTCTGCTCGCACCTAACAGCGACCTATCCCTTACCCTCATCGGAGCCAAGCTCCGAAGCGACCACTCCCCACGTGGGGCTTAGGTACTGAAGTAGCCTGGAATCAAGGTTGATGCTGGCCCTCACGATCTCTTTGCAGCCCCTTCTCAGCCCCATCAATACCGGGGCTCTGTATCTGTTCTCCCACTTAGCCTCGACAGATCCCTTACCCTCATCAGGGCAAAGCGCCGCAGCGGCCACACTCCACATGGGGCTTGGCACTGAGATAGCCAGGAATTGAGGGTGGTGCTGGCACACACCTTCCGTTTGCAGTCCCTAGGCAAGCCCACCAACACCGGGGCTCTGTGCCTGTTCTCCCTCCTAACCTCAACCTAGCCGAGACCCTCATCAGGGCCAAGCTCCGAAGTGGCCACCGGCCACATGGAGCTAGGCACTGAAGTAGCCAGGAACCAAGGCTGATGCTGCCCCTCACTGTCCCTTGGCAGCCCCACCAACACCGGGGCTCTGTGCCTGTTCTCCCTCCTAGCCGAGACCCTCATCAGGGCCAAGCTCCGAAGTGGCCACCGGCCACATGGAGCTAGGCACTGAAGTAGCCAGGAACCAAGGCTGATGCTGCCCCTCACGGTCCCTTGGCAGCACCTTCTCAGCCCCACCAACACCGGGGCTCTGTGCCTGTTCTCCCACCTAACCTCAACCGAGCCCTGACCCTCATCAGGGCCTAGCTCCGAAGCGGCCACCCTCCACGTGGAGCTTGGCACTAAGGTAAGCAGAAATCCAGCTTGATGCTGGCCCTCACCTTCCCTTGGTAGCCCCACCAAAACCGGGGCTCTGTCTCTGTTCTCCACCTTATCCTCGACATATCCCTTACCCTCATCGGAGCCAAGCTCCGAAGAGGCCACCCTCAACATGGGGCTCAGGCACTGAAGGGCAGCCCCGTCTCAGCCCCACCAATACCGGGGCTCTGTGTCTCTGCTCGCACCTAACAGCGACCTATCCCTTACCCTCATCGGAGCCAAGCTCCGAAGAGACCACTCCCCACGTGGGGCTTAGGTACTGAATGAGCCTGGAATCAAGGTTGATGCTGGCCCTCACGATCTCTTTGCAGCCCTTTCTCAGCCCTACCAATACCGGGGCTCTGTATCTGTTCTCCCACTTAGCCTCGACAGATCCCTTACCCTCATCAGGGCAAAGCGCCGCAGCGGCCACACTCCACATGGGGCTTGGCACTGAGATAGCCAGGAATTGAGGGTGGTGCTGGCACACACCTTCCGTTTGCAGTCCCTAGGCAAGTCCACCAACACCGGGGCTCTGTGCCTGTTCTCCCTCCTAGCCGAGACCCTCATCAGGGCCAAGCTCCGAAGTGGCCACCGGCCACATGGAGCTAGGCACTGAAGTAGCCAGGAACCAAGGCTGATGCTGGCCCTCACGGCCAAGCTCCGATTAGGCCACCCTCGACATGGGGCTCAGGCACTGAAGTAGCCAGGAACCAAGATTGATCGTGGCCCTCACCTTCTATTTGCAGTCCCTAGGCAGCCCCACCAACACCGGGGCTCTGTGCCTGTTCTCACACCTAACGTCAACCTAGCCGAGACCCTCATCAGGGCCAAGCTCCGAAGTGGCCACTGGCCACATGGAGCTAGGCACTGAAGTAGCCAGGAATCAAGGCTGATGCTGGCCCTCACGGGCTCTTGGCAGCTCCTTCTCAGGCCCACCAACACCAGGGCTCTGTGTCTCTGCTCACACCTAACATCGACCTATCCCTGACCCTCATCGGAGCCAAGCTCCGAAGCGGCCACCCTCCACGTGGAGCTTGGCACTAAGGTAACCAGAAATGCAGCTTGATGCTGGCCCTCACCTTCCCTTGGTAGCCCCACCAAAACCGAAGCTCTGTCTCTGTTCTCCCACTTATCCTCGTCATATCCCTTACTCTTAGCGGAGCCCAGCTCCCAAGAGGCTACCCTCGACATGGGGCTCAGGCACTGAAGTAGTCAGGAACCAAGGTTGATGCTGGCTCTCACGATCTCTTGGCAGCTCCTTCTCACCCCCACCAACACCGTGTTTCTGTGCCTGTTCTCCCACCTAACCTCAACCTAGCATTGACGCTCATCAGGGCAAAGCTTCGAAGCGGCCACACTCCACATGGGGCTTGGCATTGAGATAGCCAGGAATCAAGGCTGATGCCGGACCTCGCCTTCCGTTTGCAGTCCCTAGGTAGCCCCACCAACACCGGCGCTCTGTGTCTGTTCCCCCAGTTATCCTCGACATATCCCTTCTCCTCATCAGGGCCAAGCTCCGAAGCGGCCACCCACCACATGGGGCTCTGGGGCAGACGTGGCCAGGAATGAAGGCTGATGCTGGCCCTCACGATCTCTTGTCAGCCCCTCCTCAGCCCCACCAACCCCTGCTCCCTTCTCTTTGGTCTCCCACCTAAACATCAACCTACATCTTACCTTCAGCAGAGCCAGGCTCTGCAACGTCTACCCACCAGATGGCGCTCCAACACAGAGGGAACCAAGATGACTGGCGTTCGTTGCACTCGCCTGCCCCGGCAGCCCTTTGAGGTCCCCACCACCACCGGGGCTAGGCGCTTGCCGTAGCACTCAACCGTCAACCTTGCCGCAGCCCAACTGCAAAGCAGACAAGCGCCCCGTCGAGCTCCCACACACGTTTTGCCAGGACTGAAATATGTTCGCAGTGCTCACCTTCCCTTTACAGCCCCTTCTCAGCTGCCCGGCACCCAGCCATCTCCAGCACCGCAAATGCGCAACATCCAGCACACCTAGCACCCCTTGGGATCTTTGGCAGTGCTTGGTGCTGGGCATGTGTCGGTGCTGGGTCGTGGGGGTACTGTGTGCTAGGCCCTGAGCGGAGTGGGTTCTGGACAGGTCTGGGTGCTGCGGTTGCTGGGTGTTGGGCATATCTGGGTGCTCGCCATGTCCCTGTGCTGGGCACTGGGAGGATTTGGTGCTGGGAATGGGCAGGCGATGATCGTGCCTGGGTGGTGGATGCGGGCTACAGGCAGTGCTGGGCACTGGCTGCGCTGGGTGCTGGTCATTGGGGGTACTGGGTTCTAGGCACTGGGCATGCGGGGTGCTGGACATCTCTGGGTGCTGAGCATGTCCAAGTGATGGGTCCGGGGCACTGGGACTGCTGGGCAGTGGGGGTGCTGGGGACTATGCATATCAGGGTGCTGGGCATGCCTGTGTACTGAGTGCTTGGCGCTGGGTTCTGGATGCTGGCTGGTGGGCATTGTCTGTGTGCTGGTTATTGGGCACTGGCGGTGGTAGGCATGGGAGTGCTTGTTGCTGGGCATTTTCTGATCCTGGCTGTTGGGGGCGCCGAGCACTGGGCATGTCTGGGTGATGGATGGAGGGAGTTTTGGGTGCTGGGCACTAGGGGTGCTGGCTAGTGGGTATGTCCGTGTGCTGGGTATGTCCATATGCCGGATGCTGTGCGCTGGGGATGCTGGGCACTGGGGTTAGTGGGTGCTGTGCACTGGGGTTGCTGGGTGCTGGGCAGCACGACTGCTGGGGGCTGGGAGTGCTGGGTACTATGCATAAGCGGGTGCAGGGTATGTCTTGCTGCTGGATGGTGGGTTCTGGGGCTACTGGGAGCTGGGGGTATTGGGTGCTAAGTCCTGTGGGTGCTGGTTGCTGGGCCCTGGGAGTGCTGGGTACTGTGCATAAGCGGGTGCAGGGTACGTCTTGCTGCTGGGTGCTGGGGGTATTGGGTGTTGGCCACTGGGGTGTTGGGTGCTGGGCATGTCCTCGTCCTTGGCATGACTGATGCTGGGCACTGGGGGTGCTGGCTGCTGGGAGCTAGGGGTGCTGGCTTTGGGCATTTCAGTTGCTGGACATGACCAGGTGCTGGGCGTCTCCAGGTGCTGGGCATGTGCGGATGCTGTGTGCTCGGCACTTGGGTTTCTGGGGGGTCGGCGGTGAGGGTGCTGGACGCTGGGGATGCTGGCTGTTGCGGTGCTGGGTGCTGGGCACTGGGGCTGCTGAGTGGTGGGCATGTCCAGGTGCTGTTTGTTGGCGGTTGGGGTGCTGGGTTGTGCGCCTGTCCAGGAGTTAGTGCTGGGCCCTGGGGGTGCTGTGTATGTCCGAGTGCTGGGCATGTCTGGATGCTGGGTAAACGGGTTCTTGGGCTGTGGGGGTGTTGGGTACGCTGGTTTCTGGGCACTGGGGAGGTGCTGGCTGCGAGACCTGTATGGTGGTGGGTGTTTGGTGTACTGGGTGCAGGGCACTGGGCGTGCTGGGTGCTGGGCATGTCCGGGTGCTACGTGCTGATCACTGGGGATGTTGGGGGCTGGTTTGCTGTGTTCTGGTGTGTAGCGTGCTGGGCATGTTTGGGTGCTGGGCATGTCCAGGTGCTGGGTACTGGACGCTGGGGGTGGTGGTCCCTGGGGGTGCTGTGTGCTGGGCATGTCCGGGGGGTGGGTTGGGCAGTGGGGTTGCTGGGTGCTGGGAATGTGCGGGAGCTGGGGGCTGGGCCCTGAGGTTGATGGGGGCTGGGCACTCGGGTTGCTGGGTGCTGGCTGGTGCGGTTGCGGGGCCCTGGTGTTGCTGGGTACTATGCATAACTGAGTGCAGGGTATCTCTTGGTGCTGGAGGTACTGGGTGCTGGGCGTATCCGGTGCTGGGCCTGTGCTCTGGAGTTGCTGGGTTCTGTGCTCTGGGGGTGCTTGTTTCTTGGCACGTGCGTGTGCTGTGTGCTCTTCCCTGGTTGTGCTGGGTATGTGTGGGTGTTGGGCAGTGTGGGTGCTGTGTGGTGGGCGCTGGGCATGTCTGGGTGCTCGGTGATGGGCACTGGAGGTTCTGGGCGATGGGGAGCAGGGAAGCTGCCTGCTAGGCATGTCTGAGTGCTGGGCATGTCCGGGTGCTGGGTACTGTGCGCTGGCAGTGGTGGGCGGTGGTGGTGCTGGGTGCTGGGCATGTCCGGGTGCTAGGCAATGGCGGTGCTGGGTGCTTGGCGCTGGGGGTGATGGTCTTTGGGTGTGCTGGGTGCTGGGCATGTCCCTGTGCTGGGTGGTGGGGGTGCTGGGCATGTGCGGGTGTTGGTTGCCGGGCCCTGGGTGTACTGGGTGCTGGACGCCGGGGTGGTTGGTTTCTGGGCGCTGGGGCTGCTGGGTTCTGTGCCCCTGTGTTGCTGGGTGCTGAGCATGTCCGGGTGCTGGCCATGTCTAAGTGCAGCGTGCTGGGCACTGGGTGCTGGGGGGTGGGGGTGCTGGATGCTGAGTGTTGGGTATGCTGGTTTCCGGGCACTGGGCGGAAGTGTGTGAGACCTGTGGGTGTGTTGTATGGTGGGTGTTTGGGGTGCTGAGTGCTGCAGGTGCTGGGCATGTCCAGGTGCTATGTGCTGATCACTGGGGTTCTTGGGGGCTGGTTTGCTGTGTTCTGGTGTGTTGGGCGCTGGGCATGTTTGTCTGGGTGCTGGGCATGTCTGGGTGCTGGGTACTGGGAACTGGCAGTGCGGGGCGGTGCGGGTGCTGTGTGCTGGGCATGTCAGGGTGCTGGGTACTGGGCAGTGGGAATACTGGGTGCTAGGTACTGGGGGTGCTGGGCCTTGGCATTGCTGGCTACTATACATAACTGAGTGCAGGGTATGTCTTGGTGCTGGATGCTTGGTGCTGGAGGTACCGGGTGCTGGGCATATGCAGTGCTGGGTGTTGGGCATATCCGGTGCTGGGTGGCTGTGCTGGGGTTGCTGGGTGCTGTGCTGTGAGGGTGCTGGATTCCTGGCATGTGCGTGTACTGTGTGCTGGGCCCTGGTTGTGCTGGGTATGTGTGGGTGCTGGGTGTTGGGCACTGGGGGGGGTGGTGCTAGGTGCTGGGCATGTCCAGGTGCTGAGCAATGGTGGTGCTGGGTGCTTGGCGCTGGGGGTGGTGGTACCTGGGGCTGCTGTGTGCTGGGCACATCGGGGTGCTGGGTTTTGGGCGGTGGGGGTGCTGGGTGCTGGGCGTGTGCGTGTGTTGGTTGCTGGACCCTGGCGTGCTGGGCGCTGGGGCTATCGGTTACCGGGTGCTGGGGGTGCTGGGTTCAATGCAGGTCCTGGGCAGTGGGTGTGCTGGAAGCTGGGTGTTGGGTATGCTGGTTCCTGCCACTGCGGGTGCTGGGTGTGAGACTTGTGGGCATGCTGGATGGTGGGTGTTTGGTGTGCACCCTCACTGCCCACCACCCAGAACCCCAAGTGCAGAGCACACAGCATCCGGATGTGCCCAGCACCTGCACACGCCCAGCACCCACAAGACGCAACAACCAGCACTGGTCATGACCAGTACCTGGAAATGCCCACAGCCAGCACCCCTAGCTCCCCGCACCCAGCACTCCCAGGGCCCAGCACGAATTCCCGGACATGCGCACAACCCAGCACACCCACCGCCAACACACAGCATCGAGACATGCCCAGCAGCCCCAGTGCCCAGCATCCACCAGCAAGACATACCCTGCACCCAATTATGCATGGTATCCAGCACTCCCAGGGCCCAGCAACCAGTAGCCCCAGTACCTCGGCTCGCTTCTGTAATTCTACACAATGAAGACTTGTGGCTTAGAAGTTAGGGAACTAGCAGGTGTGGTGTTTGCAAGCGTGTAGAATTGTAGTCTAAATCGTGTCTCCTGGAAGCAGTGTTAGACTCTAGTGAAGAGTAACCTTGGAAACGAGAACCGTAAACAAAGGTAGTCCAGACGTGGCTCGGAGACAAACCTCGACCTTATAAGGAAAGAAAGGAACAGGTTCACAAAGAGTTCACGACCCCGCCGACCACCACAGACCACCCGAGACCCTCAAGGAGACCCTAAAGGTTTTAGTGCGCATGTGTCTAGGATGATGTAATATTATAATCGGTTCTCGGAAATTTAAGGAATATGTAAAAGAGAAACTGAAAATATGTATGAGAAGCATGGATACAAACAGAAAGGTGATTAGACCTGGTGTGCTTCATTTGTGGCAAGTCCACCGAGCACCCAGGCCTGAATAAAACAATCTCTCTCCTGAGCGTGTGGAATTGGTTCCTTGTGGAGGGATTTTTATTAAATAACGGTCATCCTATGAACATCCCAAGCACTGAGGATTTGTTAGTAATAGTAGAAGGCTGCTAAAGAGCAATTGTAGTTTTAGAGTCTCTGAAGTGATAGTAGAGTAGGAAAAACAGGCTGAGGAATGTAAATATCAGTAGACTATGTAACGGAATGCAGGCACAGGAAGCGTTCGCGTGGACACCTGCTTTTGACCAATCTGTGTATGTTAAGATTCGTGTGCTTGCTGACTGTAAACCAATAGAGGATTCGGAGGTGCGCGTGTTACTGTGGCTAGCTTATAAAAGTAGCACAATATCTTGAAATAAAGGAGAATGACCATACCCACATTGGGACTCCTCATTACTCCGGGAACGCGCTCCTATTCCGACCCATGGTCACTCCAACAGTTCCTTCCACGCCGGGCACGAATCCGCTTTTCGGACAACACCTAGCCCCCAGCACCCGCACCAGCAGCACCAGCAAGCCCAGTGCCCAGCACGCAGCAACCTCAGGGCCCAGCACCCAGCCGTGCCCGCCACCCGGACATGCCCAGCACCCAGCAACCCCAGTGCACAACACCCAGCACCCCCAGCGCCCAGAAACCAACACACGCACACACCCAGCACGCCCAGCTCCCAAAACCCAGCAGCCCAACATGCCCAGCACACAGCACCACCACCGCCACCACCCCCACTGCCCAGTACCCAGCACCCACACATGCCCAGCAACGAGACATGCCCAGCACACAGCACCACCACCGCCCACCACCCCCACTGCCCAGTACCCAGCACCCACACATGCCCAGCACTCAGACATGCCCAGGCCCCGCCACACAGCACCCACACTGCCCAACACCCAGCACTCACACGTACCCGGCACAACCAGGGCCCAGCACACAGCACACGCACGTGCCAGGAATCCAGCACCCTCACAGCACAGCACCCAGCAACCCCAGCACAGCCACCCAGCACCGCATATGCCCAGCACCTAGCACCGCATATGCCCAACACCCAGCACCCAGTACCTCCAGTACCCAGCATCCAGCACCAAGACATACCCTGCACTCAGTTATGTATAGTAGCCAGCAATACCGGGCCCAGCACCCCAGTACCTAGAACCCAACACTCCCACTGCCCAACACCCACCTCCCGGACGTGCCCAGCACACAGCACCCCCACTGCCCCACACAGCCAGCGCCCAGTACCCAGCACCCAGACATGGCCAGCACCCAAACATGCCCAGCACTCAACACACCACTGCCCAGATCCCAGCAAACCAGCCCCCAACATCTCCAGTGATCAGCACATAGCACCCGGACATGCCCAGCACCCAGCACCCGCAGCGCTCAGTATCCACCACACCCAGTGCTCTGTACTCAGCACACCAAACACCCACCATCCAGCACCCCCACACGTCTCACACCCAGCACCCCCAGTGCAATGTACTCAGCACACCAAACACCCACCATCCAGCACCCCCACACGTCTCACACCCAGCACCCCCAGTGCGCAGTACCCCGCACCCAGACATGCCCAGCACCCGGACATACACAGCACTCAGCACTGTCCTGCTTCCGGCTGGGACAGAGTTAACTTTCTTCCCAGTAGCTTGGGGGGTGTGCTGGCCTTTTGGGTTTGGTGTGAGAGGAGCATTGATGGCCCCTTAATGCTTTGGCTGTTGCTGGGCGGTGCTTGCACCGGGAGACTTTTGTTCTCTCTTTTCGGCCTCCCACAGGAAGCTCGGGGGGGGGTGGGGGGTGGCGGGGGGGGGTGGGGGGTGGCGGGGGGGGGTGGGGGGTGGCGGGGGGGGGAGCACAGCCAGCGAAGTTGACCTAGCTGGCCAATGGGGTATTCTATAGCATGTGACATCCTGCTCAGTATAAAAAATGGGAGGGGGCGGGGGGGGGAAACGACACCCCCTCCCCCCGCCCCAGTTCATGACACGCGGTCGGCAGCGGTGAGCAGTTGCATTCTGCATTGCCTGCTTTGTATCGTCTGTTGTTGTTGTTGTTCTCATTGTTATTATTACTGTTCTACTTCGTTTTATTTCAACCATTAAACTGTTTTTATCTCAACCCGGGAGTTTTCCTACTTGTGCCCTCCCGATTCTCTCCCCCATCCCACGGGATGGGGGCGGGAGGAGAGCCAGCGGCTGCGTGGGGTTTATTTGCAGGCTGGGGTTAAACCACGACATGCACCCATCATACCCTCCACCCAGCACCCCCAGGGCCCAGCACTCATTCCCAGACATGCGCACAACCTAGCACACCCACGGCCAACACACAGCCCCTGGACATGCCCAGCACCCAGCAGCCCCACTGCCCAGCACCGCATTGCCCAGCATCCCCAGCGCCCAGCACCCTCACTGCCCACCACCCAGAACAACAAGTGCCGAGCACACAGCATCCGGACATGCCCAGCACCGGGGCACACCCAGCACCCACAAGACCCAGCACCCGGTCATGACCAGCAACTGGAAATGCCCACAGCCAGCACCTCTAGCTCCCAGCAGCCACCAACCCCAGTGCCTAGCACTCAGCACCCAGTCGTGCCAAGCACCCAACACCCCGGTGCTCAGCACCCTGCACCCGGTCGTGTCCAGGGCCCACCACACAGCACCCACACTGCCCAACACCCAGCACCCACACATACCCGGCACAACCAGGGCCCAGCACACAGCCCACGCACGTGCCAGGAATCCAGCATCCCCAGAGCACAGCACCCAGCAACCCCAGCACAGCCACCCAGCACCGCATATGCCCAGCATGAAGCACCGCATATGCCCAACACTCAGCACCCAGTAGCTCCAGCACCAGGCATCCAGCACCAAGACATACCCTGCACTCAGTTATGCAGAGTACCTAGCAATACTGGGCCCAGCACCCCAGTACCTAGCACCCAACACTCCCACTGCCCAACACCCACCACCCGGACATGCCCAGCACACAGCACCCCCACCAGCCCACACCGCCAGCGCCCAGTATGCAGCACCCAGAAATGCCCAGCACCCAAACATGCCCAGCACTCAACACACCACTGCCCAGATCCCAGCAAACCAGCCCCCAACATCGCCAGTGATCAGCACATAGCACCCGGAATGCCCAGCACCCGCAGCGCTCAGCACCCAGCACCCCCAGGGCCCAGCAGCCAGCACCGCAGCAACCAGCATCCCCAGCGCCCAGCACCCGGTCATGCCAAGCACCTGGACATGCCCAGCACCAAGCACGCCTGTGCCCAGCACACAATATCCCCAGCACCCAGTAGCCCCAGCACCCAGCAGCAAGAGATACCTTGCACCCGCTTACGCATAGTACCCACAGCGCTCAGCAGCCACCATCCCCAGTGCTCTGTACTCAGCACACCAAACACCCACCATCCAGCACCCCCACACGTCTCACACCCAGCACCCCCAGTGCGCAGTACCCCACACCCAGACATGCCCAGCACCCGGACATACACAGCACTCAGCACTGTCCTGCTTCCGGCTGGGACAGAGTTAACTTTCTTCCCAGTAGCTTGGGGGGTGTGCTGGCTTTTGGGTTTGGTGTGAGAGGAGCGTTGATGGCCCCTTAATGCTTTGGCTGTTGCTGGGCGGTGCTTGCACCGGGAGACTTTTGTTCTCTCTTTTCGGCCTCCCACAGGAAGCTCGGGGGGGGGTGGGGGGTGGCGGGGGGGTGGGAGCACAGCCGGGGTAGTTGACCTAGCTGGCCAATGGGGTATTCTATAGCATGTGACATCCTGCTCAGTATAAAAAATGGGAGGGGGCGAGGTGAGGAAACGACTCTCCCCCCCCCCCCCCCGCCCCAGTTCATGACACGCGGTCGGCAGCGGTGAGCAGTTGCATTCTGCATTGCCTGCTTTGTATCGTCTGTTGTTGTTCTCATTGTTATTATTACTGTTCTACTTCGTTTTATTTCAACCATTAAACTGTTTTTATCTCAACCCGGGAGTTTTCCTACTTGTGCCCTCCCGATTCTCTCCCCCATCCCACGGGGTGGGGGGGGGAGGAGAGCCAGCGGCTGCGTGGGGTTTTTTTGCAGGCTGGGGTTAAACCACGACATGCACCCATCATACCCTCCACCCAGCACCCCCAGGGCCCAGCACTCATTCCCAGACATGCGCACAACCTAGCACACCCACGGCCAACACACAGCCCCTGGACATGCCCAGCACCCAGCAGCCCCACTGCCCAGCGCCCCCAGCACCCAGCATCCCCAGCACCCAGCAGGAAGAGATACCCTGCACCCGCTTATGCATGGTACCCAGCACTCCCAGGGCCCAGCAACCAGCACCCCGAGTACTTAGCCTCCAGCACCCACACCAGCCAGCACCCAGCAAGGCCGGTACCCAGCAACCTCAGGGCCCAGAACCCCGCAGCCAGCCATTGCCCAGCACACAGACATGCCCAGCACCCAGCAACCCCAGTGCACACAACCCAGAAGCCCCAGCGCCCAGAAACCAACAGCCCCAGTGCCCAGCACTCCCAGGGCTCAGAAACCAACATTCGCATGCACCCAACACTCCAACCACCCGGCACCCGGACATGCCCAGCATGCAGCACCACCAGGGACCACCACCGCCAGCACCACGCACCCAGCACTACCACTGCCCAGCACCTGGACATGCCCAGCACCCAGAGTGCCCAGCAGGCAGCTTCCCTGCTGCCCACCGCCCAGCATCGCGACCGCCCAGCACCCCGACCACCCAGCACCCACACTGCCCAATACCCAGCACCCACACATACCCAGCACAACCAGGGCCCAGCACACACACATGCCAGGTTAAACCATGACATGCACCCATCATACCCTCCACCCAGCACCCCCATGGCCCAGCACTCATTCCCAGACATGCGCACAACCTAGCACACCCACCGCCAACACACTGCCCCTGGACATGCCCAGCCGCCCCAGTGCCCAGCACCCAGTAGCCCCAGCACCAAGCAGCAAGAGATACCCTGCACCTGCTTATGCATAATACCCAGCACTCCCAGGGCCCAGCAACCAGCACTTAGCCCCCAGCACCCACACCAGCCAGCACCCAGCAAGGCCGGTGCCCAGCACCCAGCAACCTCAGGGCCCAGAACCCAGCAGCCAGCCATTGCTCAGCACCCAGACATGCCCAGCACCCAGCAACTCCAGTCCACAGAACCCAGAAGCCCCAGTGCCCAGAAACCAACCACCCCAGTGTCCAGCACCCAGTACACCCAGGGCCCAGCAACCAACACCCACACATGCCCAGCACCCCTACCACCCAGCACACCCAAAGACTATCACCCCCAGCGCCAAGCACCCAGCACCACCATTGCCTAGCACCGGGACATGCCCAGCACCCAGTACCACCACCACCAGTGCACAGTACCAAGCACCCGGATATGCCCAGCACTGAGACATTCCTACCAGGCAGCTTCCCTGCTCCCCATCGCCCAGGACCTCCAGTGCCCATCACCCAGCACCGGGACATGCCCAGCGCCCACCACACAGCACCCATACTGCCCAACACCCAGCACCCACACATACCCAGCACAACCAGGGCACAGCACACGCACATGCCAGGAATCCAGCACCCTCACAGCACAGCACCCAGCAAACCCAGAGCACACACCTAGCACCGGATATGGCCAGCACCAAGACATACCCTGCACTCAGTTATGCATAGTACCAAGCAATGCCAGGGCCCAGCATCCCCAGTACTTAGCACCCAGCACTCCCACCGCCCAATACCCACCACCCGGACGTACCCAGCACCCCCACTGCCCGTGCCCAGCACCCAGACATGCCCAGCACCCAGACATGCCCAGCGCCCAACACACCAGAAAGCAGCAAACCAGCCCCCACCATCCCCAGTGATCTGCACATAGCACCCAGCACACGCTGCGCTCAGCACCCACCACCCCCAGTGCCCAGAAACCAGCATACCCAATGCCCAGCATCCAGTACCACCACCCCCCCAACTGCCCAGTACCCGCACGCGGATATGCCCAGCACCCGAACATACACAGTACCCCTAGGACCCAGCACTCAGAACTCCAGTGCACTGCACTGTCCTGCTTCTGGCTGGGACAGAGTTAACTTTCTTCCCAGTAGCTTGGGGGGGTGTGCTGGCTTTTGGGTTTGGTGTGAGAGGAGCGTTGATGGCCCCTTAATGCTTTGACTGTTGCTGGGCGGTGCTTGCACCGGGAGACTTTTGTTCTCTCTTTTCGGCCTCCCACAGGAAGCTCGGGGGGGGGTGTGGGGGGGCGGGGGATGGGGAGCACAGCCAGCGGAGTTGACCCAGCTGGCCAATGGGGTATTCTATAGCATGTGACATCCTGCTCAGTATAAAAAATGGGAGGGGGCTCTCCCCCCCCCGTTCACGACACACGGTCGACAGCAGTGAGCAGTTGCATTGTGCATTGCCTGCTTTGTATCGTCTGTTGTTGTTCTCATTGTTATTATTACTGTTCTACTTCGTTTTATTTCAATCATTAAACTGTTTTTATCTCAACCCGGGAGCTTTCCTACTTGTGCCCTCCCGATTCTCTCCCCAATCCCACGGGGTGGGGGGGGGAGGAGAGCCAGTGGCTGCGTGGGGTTTATTTGCTGGCTGGGGTTAAACCAACACATGCACCCATCATACCCTCCACCCAGCACTGCCAGGGCCCAGCACTCCCATGGCCCAGCACTGATTCCCACACATGCACACAACCCAGCACACGCACCGCCAAAGCACAGCACCTCGACATGCCCAGCAGCCCTGGAGCCCAGCACACAGCACCCAGCAGCCCCAGCACCAGGACATGACAAGAAGCCAGTCCCCGCAGTGCCCAACAACCCACGACTCAGCAACGGAACATGCCTAGCACCAGGCACCACCAATGTGTGAACATCTTTCAGTCCTGCCTGTTAGTTTATGGGAGCCCGAAGAGGGGATCGACTGCTTTGCAGTTGGGCTGTGGTAAGGTTGCTGGTTGGGTGGTAGAGCGAGAGCAGCTCCCTCGGAAAGGGCTGCCACGAAAGGCAAGAGCCAGAAACAGCTTTCAATCCTGCTTCTTTCTGTGTTGGAGCGCCCTCTGGTGGGAAGCCGTTTACGAAATGGGCTCGAGAGATGGTAAGGCAAAGGTTGATATTTAGGTTTGAGAATAAGGGAGAGGGGTGGTGGGACCGGGAAGGGTCCCGTGGTGGGTCCATGTGGTGGGTGGCGTTAACTAATGCAGAAGGATCTCGTTATCTACGCAGAACCTCAAACTATCCCTTATCCTCCTCAGAGGCAAGCTCCGAAACGGCCACCCACCTCCTCCGGCTCAGGCACAGAAATAGCCAGGAATCAAGGACGATGCTGGCCCTCACGATCTCTTGGCAGCCACTTCTCAGCCCCATCAACACCGTGGCACTGTACCTCTGCTCGCACCTAACAGCGACCTATCCCTTATCCTCATCAGGGCCAAGCTCCGAAGTGGCCACCCACCACATAGAGCTAGGCACTGAAGTAGCTAGGCACCAAGGCGGATGCTGGCCCTCACGGTCTCTTGGCAGCCCCTTCTCAGCCCCACCAACACCGGGGCTCTGTCGCTGTTCTCCCACTTATCCTCGACATATCCCTGACCCTCACCAGGGCCACCTCCGAAGCGGCCACCCTCCACATGCGGCTTGGCACTGAAGTAGCCAGGAACCAAGGCTGATGCTGGCTCTCACGATCACTTCGCAGCCCCTTCTCAGCCGCACCAATGCCGTGACACTGTCTCTGTTCTCCCACCTTACCTCAACCTAGTCCAGACCCTCATCAGGGCCAAGCTCCAAAGCGGCCACCCTCCACGTGGAGTTTGGCACTAAGGTAACCAGAAATGCATCTTGATGCTGGCCCCCACCTTCCCTTGGTAGCCCCACCAAAACCGGGGTTCTGTATCTGTTCTCCCACTTATCCTCGACAGATCCCTTTTACCCTCATCAGGGCAAAGCACTGCAGCGGCAACACTCCACATGGGTCTTGGCACAGAGATAGCCAGGAATCAAGGGTGGTGCTGGCCCTCACCTTCCATTTGCAGTTCCTAGGCAAGCCCACCAACACCGGGGCTCTGTGCCTGTTCTCCCTCCTAACCTCAACCTAGCCGAGACCCTCATCAGGGCCAAGCTCCGAAGTAGCCAGGAACCAAGGCTGATGCTGGCCCTCACGGTCCCTTGGCAGCCCCACCAACACCGGGGCTCTGTGCCTGTTCTCCCTCCTAACCTCAACCGAGCCCTGACCCTCATCAGGGCCAAGCTCCGAAGCGGCCACCGGCCACATGGAGCTAGGCACTGAAGTAGCCAGGAACCAAGGCTGATGCTGCCCCTCACGGTCCCTTGGCAGCCCCACCAACACCGGGGCTCTGTGCCTGTTCTCCCACCTAACCTCAACCGAGCCCTGACCCTCATCAGGGCCAAGCTCCGAAGCGGCCACCCTCCACGTGGAGCTTGGCACTAAGGTAAGCAGAAATCCAGCTTGATGCTGGCCCTCACCTTCCCTTGGTAGCCCCACCAAAACCGGGGCTCTGTCTCTGTTCTCCACCTTATCCTCGACATATCCCTTACCCTCATCGGAGCCAAGCTCCGAAGAGGCCACCCTCAACATGGGGCTCAGGCACTGAAGGGCAGCCCCGTCTCAGCCCCACCAATACCGGGGCTCTGTGTCTCTGCTCGCACCTAACAGCGACCTATCCCTTACCCTCATCGGAGCCAAGCTCCGAAGCGACCACTCCCCACGTGGGGCTTAGGTACTGAATGAGCCTGGAATCAAGGTTGATGCTGGCCCTCACGATCTCTTTGCAGCCCCTTCTCAGCCCCACCAATACCGGGGCTCTGTATCTGTTCTCCCACTTAGCCTCGACAGATCCCTTACCCTCATCAGGGCAAAGCGCAGCAGCGACCACTCTCCACATGGGGCTTGGCACTGAGATAGCCAGGAATTGAGTGTGGTGCTGGCCCTCACCTTCCATTTGCAGTCCCTAGGCAAGCCCACCAACACCGGGGCTCTGTGCCTGTTCTCCCTCCTAGCCGAGACCCTCATCAGGGCCAAGCTCCGAAGTGGCCACCGGCCACATGGAGCTAGGCACTGAAGTAGCCAGGAACCAAGGCTGATGCTGCCCCTCACGGTCCCTTGGCAGCCCCACCAACACCGGGGCTCTGTGCCTGTTCTCCCACCTAACCTCAACCGAGCCCTGACCCTCATCAGGGCCTAGCTCCGAAGCGGCCACCCTCCACGTGGAGCTTGGCACTAAGGTAAGCAGAAATCCAGCTTGATGCTGGCCCTCACCTTCCCTTGGTAGCCCCACCAAAACCGGGGCTCTGTCTCTGTTCTTCACCTTATCCTCGACATATCCCTTACCCTCATCGGAGCCAAGCTCCGAAGAGGCCACCCTCAACATGGGGCTCAGGCACTGAAGGGCAGCCCCGTCTCAGCCCCACCAATACCGGGGCTCTGTGTCTCTGCTCGCACCTAACAGCGACCTATCCCTTACCCTCATCGGAGCCAAGCTCCGAAGCGACCACTCCCCACGTGGGGCTTAGGTACTGAATGAGCCTGGAATCAAGGTTGATGCTGGCCCTCACGATCTCTTTGCAGCCCCTTCTCAGCCCCACCAGTACCGGGGCTCTGTATCTGTTCTCCCACTTAGCCTCGACAGATCCCTTACCCTCATCAGGGCAAAGCGCCGCAGCGACCACTCTCCACATGGGGCTTGGCACTGAGATAGCCTGGATTCAAGGGTGGTGCTGGCCCTCACCTTCCATTTGCAGTCCCTAGGCAAGCCCACCAACACCGGGGCTCTGTGCCTGTTCTCCCTCCTAGCCGAGACCCTCATCAGGGCCAAGCTCCGAAGTGGCCACCGGCCACATGGAGCTAGGCACTGAAGTAGCCAGGAACCAAGGCTGATGCTGCCCCTCACGGTCCCTTGGCAGCACCTTCTCAGCCCCACCAACACCGGGGCTCTGTGCCTGTTCTCCCACCTAACCTCAACCGAGCCCTGACCCTCATCAGGGCCTAGCTCCGAAGCGGCCACCCTCCACGTGGAGCTTGGCACTAAGGTAACCAGAAATCCAGCTTGATGCTGGCCCTCACCTTCCCTTGGTAGCCCCACCAAAACCGGGGCTCTGTCTCTGTTCTCCACCTTATCCTCGACATATCCCTTACCCTCATCGGAGCCAAGCTCCGAAGAGGCCACCCTCAACACGGGGCTCAGGCACTGAAGGGCAGCCCCGTCTCAGCCCCACCAATACCGGGGCTCTGTGTCTCTGCTCGCACCTAACAGCGACCTATCCCTTACCCTCATCGGAGCCAAGCTCCGAAGCGACCACTCCCCACGTGGGGCTTAGGTACTGAATGAGCCTGGAATCAAGGTTGATGCTGTCCCTCACGATCTCTTTGCAGCCCCTTCTCAGCCCCACCAATACCGGGGCTCTGTATCTGTTCTCCCACTTAGCCTCGACAGATCCCTTACCCTCATCAGGGCAAAGCGCCGCAGCGACCACTCTCCACATGGGGCTTGGCACTGAGATAGCCAGGAATCAAGGGTGGTGCTGGCCCTCACCTTCCATTTGCAGTCCCTAGGCAAGCCCACCAACACCGGGGCTCTGTGCCTGTTCTCCCTCCTAGCCGAGACCCTCATCAGGGCCAAGCTCCGAAGTGGCCACCGGCCACATGGAGCTAGGCACTGAAGTAGCCAGGAACCAAGGCTGATGCTGGCCCTCACGGCCAAGCTCCGATTAGGCCACCCTCGACATGGGACTCAGGCAATGAGATAGCCAGGAACCAAGATTGATGGTGGCCCTCACCTTCTATTTGCAGTCCCTAGGCAGCCCCACCAACACCGGGGCTCTGTGCCTGTTCTCCCTCCTAACCTCAACCTAGCCGAGACCCTCATCAGGGCCAAGCTCCGAAGTGGCCACCGGCCACATGGAGCTAGGCACTGAAGTAGCCAGGAACCAAGGCTGATGCTGGCCCTCACGGCCAAGCTCCGATTAGGCCACCCTCGACATGGGACTCAGGCAATGAGATAGCCAGGAACCAAGATTGATGGTGGCCCTCACCTTCTATTTGCAGTCCCTAGGCAGCCCCACCAACACCGGGGCTCTGTGCCTGTTCTCCCTCCTAACCTCAACCTAGCCGAGACCCTCATCAGGGCCAAGCTCCGAAGTGGCCACCGGCCACATGGAGCTAGGCACTGAAGTAGCCAGGAACCAAGGCTGATGCTGCCCCTCACGGTCCCTTGGCAGCCCCACCAACACCGGGGCTCTGTGCCTGTTCTCCCACCTAACCTCAACCGAGCCCTGACCCTCATCAGGGCCTAGCTCCGAAGCGGCCACCCTCCACGTGGAGCTTGGCACTAAGGTAACCAGAAATCCAGCTTGATGCTGGCCCTCACCTTCCCTTGGTAGCCCCACCAAAACCGGGGCTCTGTCTCTGTTCTCCACCTTATCCTCGACATATCCCTTACCCTCATCGGAGCCAAGCTCCGAAGAGGCCACCCTCAACACGGGGCTCAGGCACTGAAGGGCAGCCCCGTCTCAGCCCCACCAGTACCGGGGCTCTGTGTCTCTGCTCGCACCTAACAGCGACCTATCCCTTACCCTCATCGGAGCCAAGCTCCGAAGCGACCACTCCCCACGTGGGGCTTAGGTACTGAATGAGCCTGGAATCAAGGTTGATGCTGGCCCTCACGATCTCTTTGCAGCCCCTTCTCAGCCCCACCAATACCGGGGCTCTGTATCTGTTCTCCCACTTAGCCTCGACAGATCCCTTACCCTCATCAGGGCAAAGCGCCGCAGCGACCACTCTCCACATGGGGCTTGGCACTGAGATAGCCAGGAATCAAGGGTGGTGCTGGCCCTCACCTTCCATTTGCAGTCCCTAGGCAAGCCCACCAACACCGGGGCTCTGTGCCTGTTCTCCCTCCTAGCCGAGACCCTCATCAGGGCCAAGCTCCGAAGTGGCCACCGGCCACATGGAGCTAGGCACTGAAGTAGCCAGGAACCAAGGCTGATGCTGGCCCTCACGGCCAAGCTCCGATTAGGCCACCCTCGACATGGGACTCAGGCACTGAGATAGCCAGGAACCAAGATTGATGGTGGCCCTCACCTTCTATTTGCAGTCCCTAGGCAGCCCCACCAACACCGGGGCTCTGTGCCTGTTCTCCCTCCTAACCTCAACCTAGCCGAGACCCTCATCAGGGCCAAGCTCCGAAGTGGCCACCGGCCACATGGAGCTAGGCACTGAAGTAGCCAGGAACCAAGGCTGATGCTGCCCCTCACGGTCCCTTGGCAGCCCCACCAACACCGGGGCTTTGTGCCTGTTCTCCCACCTAACCTCAACCGAGCCCTGACCCTCATCAGGGCCTAGCTCCGAAGCGGCCAGCCTCCACGTGGAGCTTGGCACTAAGGTATACAGAAATCCAGCTTGATGCTGGCCCTCACCTTCCCTTGGTAGCCCCACCAAAACCGGGGCTCTGTCTCTGTTCTCCACCTTATCCTCGACATATCCCTTACCCTCATCGGAGCCAAGCTCCGAAGAGGCCACCCTCAACATGGGGCTCAGGCACTGAAGGGCAGCCCCGTCTCAGCCCCACCAATACCGGGGCTCTGTGTCTCTGCTCGCACCTAACAGCGACCTATCCCTTACCCTCATCGGAGCCAAGCTCCGAAGCGACCACTCCCCACGTGGGGCTTAGGTACTGAAGTAGCCTGGAATCAAGGTTGATGCTGGCCCTCACGATCTCTTTGCAGCCCCTTCTCAGCCCCACCAATACCGGGGCTCTGTATCTGTTCTCCCACTTAGCCTCGACAGATCCCTTACCCTCATCAGGGCAAAGCGCCGCAGCGACCACTCTCCACATGGGGCTTGGCACTGAGATAGCCAGGAATCAAGGGTGGTGCTGGCCCTCACCTTCCATTTGCAGTCCCTAGGCAAGCCCACCAACACCGGGGCTCTGTGCCTGTTCTCCCTCCTAGCCGAGACCCTCATCAGGGCCAAGCTCCGAAGTGGCCACCGGCCACATGGAGCTAGGCACTGAAGTAGCCAGGAACCAAGGCTGATGCTGGCCCTCACGGCCAAGCTCCGATTAGGCCACCCTCGAAATGGGACTCAGGCACTGAGATAGCCAGGAACCAAGATTGATGGTGGCCCTCACCTTCTATTTGCAGTCCCTAGGCAGCCCCACCAACACCGGGGCTCTGTGCCTGTTCTCCCTCCTAACCTCAACCTAGCCGAGACCCTCATCAGGGCCAAGCTCCGAAGTGGCCACCGGCCACATGGAGCTAGGCACTGAAGTAGCCAGGAACCAAGGCTGATGCTGCCCCTCACGGTCCCTTGGCAGCCCCACCAACACCGGGGCTCTGTGCCTGTTCTCCCACCTAACCTCAACCGAGCCCTGACCCTCATCAGGGCCTAGCTCCGAAGCGGCCACCCTCCACGTGGAGCTTGGCACTAAGGTAAGCAGAAATCCAGCTTGATGCTGGCCCTCACCTTCCCTTGGTAGCCCCACCAAAACCGGGGCTCTGTCTCTGTTCTCCACCTTATCCTCGACATATCCCTTACCCTCATCGGAGCCAAGCTCCGAAGAGGCCACCCTCAACATGGGGCTCAGGCACTGAAGGGCAGCCCCATCAATACCGGGGCTCTGTGTCTCTGCTCGCACCTAACAGCGACCTATCCCTTACCCTCATCGGAGCCAAGCTCCGAAGCGACCACTCCCCACGTGGGGCTTAGGTACTGAAGTAGCCTGGAATCAAGGTTGATGCTGGCCCTCACGATCTCTTTGCAGCCCCTTCTCAGCCCCACCAATACGGGGGCTCTGTATCTGTTCTCCCACTTAGCCTAGACAGATCCCTTACCCTCATAAGGGGAAAGCGCCGCAGCGACCACTCTCCACATGGGGCTTGGCACTGAGATAGCCAGGAATCAAGGGTGGTGCTGGCCCTCACCTTCCATTTGCAGTCCCTAGGCAAGCCCACCAACACCGGGGCTCTGTGCCTGTTCTCCCTCCTAGCCGAGACCCTCATCAGGGCCAAGCTCCGAAGTGGCCACCGGCCACATGGAGCTAGGCACTGAAGTAGCCAGGAACCAAGGCTGATGCTGCCCCTCACGGTCCCTTGGCAGCACCTTCTCAGCCCCACCAACACCGGGGCTCTGTGCCTGTTCTCCCACCTAACCTCAACCGAGCCCTGACCCTCATCAGGGCCTAGCTCCGAAGCGGCCACCCTCCACGTGGAACTTGGCACTAAGGTAAGCAGAAATCCAGCTTGATGCTGGCCCTCACCTTCCCTTGGTAGCCCCACCAAAACCGGGGCTCTGTCTCTGTTCTCCACCTTATCCTCGACATATCCCTTACCCTCATCGGAGCCAAGCTCCGAAGAGGCCACCCTCAACATGGGGCTCAGGCACTGAAGGGCAGCCCCGTCTCAGCCCCACCAGTACCGGGGCTCTGTGTCTCTGCTCGCACCTAACAGCGACCTATCCCTTACCCTCATCGGAGCCAAGTTCCGAAGAGACCACTCCCCACGTGGGGCTTAGGTACTGAATGAGCCTGGAATCAAGGTTGATGCTGGCCCTCACGATCTCTTTGCAGCCCCTTCTCAGCCCCACCAATACCGGGGCTCTGTATCTGTTCTCCCACTTAGCCTCGACAGATCCCTTACCCTCATCAGGGCAAAGCGCCGCAGCGGCCACACTCCACATGGGGCTTGGCACTGAGATAGCTAGGAATTGAGTGTGGTGCTGGCCATCACCTTCCATTTGCAGTCCCTAGGCAAGCCCACCAACACCGGGGCTCTGTGCCTGTTCTCCCTCCTAACCTCAACCTAGCCGAGACCCTCATCAGGGCCAAGCTCCGAAGTGGCCACCGGCCACATGGAGCTAGGCACTGAAGTAGCCAGGAACCAAGGCTGATGCTGGCCCTCACGGCCAAGCTCCGATTAGGCCACCCTCGACATGGGACTCAGGCACTGAGATAGCCAGGAACCAAGATTGATGGTGGCCCTCACCTTCTATTTGCAGTCCCTAGGCAGCCCCACCAACACCGGGGCTCTGTGCCTGTTCTCCCTCCTAGCCGAGACCCTCATCAGGGCCAAGCTCCGAAGTGGCCACCGGCCACATGGAGCTAGGCACTGAAGTAGCCAGGAACCAAGGCTGATGCTGGCCCTCACGGCCAAGCTCCGATTAGGCCACCCTCGACATGGGACTCAGGCACTGAGATAGCCAGGAACCAAGATTGATGGTGGCCCTCACCTTCTATTTGCAGTCCCTAGGCAGCCCCACCAACACCGGGGCTCTGTGCCTGTTCTCCCTCCTAACCTCAACCTAGCCGAGACCCTCATCAGGGCCAAGCTCCGAAGTGGCCACCGGCCACATGGAGCTAGGCACTGAAGTAGCCAGGAACCAAGGCTGATGCTGGCCCTCACGGCCAAGCTCCGATTAGGCCACCCTCGACATGGGACTCAGGCAATGAGATAGCCAGGAACCAAGATTGATGGTGGCCCTCACCTTCTATTTGCAGTCCCTAGGCAGCCCCACCAACACCGGGGCTCTGTGCCTGTTCTCCCTCCTAACCTCAACCTAGCCGAGACCCTCATCAGGGCCAAGCTCCGAAGTGGCCACCGGCCACATGGAGCTAGGCACTGAAGTAGCCAGGAACCAAGGCTGATGCTGCCCCTCACGGTCCCTTGGCAGCCCCACCAACACCGGGGCTCTGTGCCTGTTCTCCCACCTAACCTCAACCGAGCCCTGACCCTCATCAGGGCCTAGCTCCGAAGCGGCCACCCTCCACGTGGAGCTTGGCACTAAGGTAACCAGAAATCCAGCTTGATGCTGGCCCTCACCTTCCCTTGGTAGCCCCACCAAAACCGGGGCTCTGTCTCTGTTCTCCACCTTATCCTCGACATATCCCTTACCCTCATCGGAGCCAAGCTCCGAAGAGGCCACCCTCAACACGGGGCTCAGGCACTGAAGGGCAGCCCCGTCTCAGCCCCACCAGTACCGGGGCTCTGTGTCTCTGCTCGCACCTAACAGCGACCTATCCCTTACCCTCATCGGAGCCAAGCTCCGAAGCGACCACTCCCCACGTGGGGCTTAGGTACTGAAGTAGCCTGGAATCAAGGTTGATGCTGGCCCTCACGATCTCTTTGCAGCCCCTTCTCAGCCCCACCAATACCGGGGCTCTGTATCTGTTCTCCCACTTAGCCTCGACAGATCCCTTACCCTCATCAGGGCAAAGCGCCGCAGCGACCACTCTCCACATGGGGCTTGGCACTGAGATAGCCAGGAATCAAGGGTGGTGCTGGCCCTCACCTTCCATTTGCAGTCCCTAGGCAAGCCCACCAACACCGGGGCTCTGTGCCTGTTCTCCCTCCTAGCCGAGACCCTCATCAGGGCCAAGCTCCGAAGTGGCCACCGGCCACATGGAGCTAGGCACTGAAGTAGCCAGGAACCAAGGCTGATGCTGGCCCTCACGGCCAAGCTCCGATTAGGCCACCCTCGACATGGGACTCAGGCAATGAGATAGCCAGGAACCAAGATTGATGGTGGCCCTCACCTTCTATTTGCAGTCCCTAGGCAGCCCCACCAACACCGGGGCTCTGTGCCTGTTCTCCCTCCTAACCTCAACCTAGCCGAGACCCTCATCAGGGCCAAGCTCCGAAGTGGCCACCGGCCACATGGAGCTAGGCACTGAAGTAGCCAGGAACCAAGGCTGATGCTGGCCCTCACGGCCAAGCTCCGATTAGGCCACCCTCGACATGGGACTCAGGCACTGAGATAGCCAGGAACCAAGATTGATGGTGGCCCTCACCTTCTATTTGCAGTCCCTAGGCAGTCCCACCAACACCGGGGCTCTGTGCCTGTTCTCCCTCCTAACCTCAACCTAGCCGAGACCCTCATCAGGGCCAAGCTCCGAAGTGGCCACCGGCCACATGGAGCTAGGCACTGAAGTAGCCAGGAACCAAGGCTGATGCTGCCCCTCACGGTCCCTTGGCAGCCCCACCAACACCGGGGCTCTGTGCCTGTTCTCCCACCTAACCTCAACCGAGCCCTGACCCTCATCAGGGCCTAGCTCCGAAGCGGCCACCCTCCACGTGGAGCTTGGCACTAAGGTAACCAGAAATCCAGCTTGATGCTGGCCCTCACCTTCCCTTGGTAGCCCCACCAAAACCGGGGCTCTGTCTCTGTTCTCCACCTTATCCTCGACATATCCCTTACCCTCATCGGAGCCAAGCTCCGAAGAGGCCACCCTCAACACGGGGCTCAGGCACTGAAGGGCAGCCCCGTCTCAGCCCCACCAGTACCGGGGCTCTGTGTCTCTGCTCGCACCTAACAGCGACCTATCCCTTACCCTCATCGGAGCCAAGCTCCGAAGCGACCACTCCCCACGTGGGGCTTAGGTACTGAAGTAGCCTGGAATCAAGGTTGATGCTGGCCCTCACGATCTCTTTGCAGCCCCTTCTCAGCCCCACCAATACCGGGGCTCTGTATCTGTTCTCCCACTTAGCCTCGACAGATCCCTTACCCTCATCAGGGCAAAGCGCCGCAGCGACCACTCTCCACATGGGGCTTGGCACTGAGATAGCCAGGAATCAAGGGTGGTGCTGGCCCTCACCTTCCATTTGCAGTCCCTAGGCAAGCCCACCAACACCGGGGCTCTGTGCCTGTTCTCCCTCCTAGCCGAGACCCTCATCAGGGCCAAGCTCCGAAGTGGCCACCGGCCACATGGAGCTAGGCACTGAAGTAGCCAGGAACCAAGGCTGATGCTGCCCCTCACGGTCCCTTGGCAGCCCCACCAACACCGGGGCTCTGTGCCTGTTCTCCCACCTAACCTCAACCGAGCCCTGACCCTCATCAGGGCCTAGCTCCGAAGCGGCCACCCTCCACGTGGAGCTTGGCACTAAGGTAAGCAGAAATCCAGCTTGATGCTGGCCCTCACCTTCCCTTGGTAGCCCCACCAAAACCGGGGCTCTGTCTCTGTTCTTCACCTTATCCTCGACATATCCCTTACCCTCATCGGAGCCAAGCTCCGAAGAGGCCACCCTCAACATGGGGCTCAGGCACTGAAGGGCAGCCCCGTCTCAGCCCCACCAATACCGGGGCTCTGTGTCTCTGCTCGCACCTAACAGCGACCTATCCCTTACCCTCATCGGAGCCAAGCTCCGAAGCGACCACTCCCCACGTGGGGCTTAGGTACTGAATGAGCCTGGAATCAAGGTTGATGCTGGCCCTCACGATCTCTTTGCAGCCCCTTCTCAGCCCCACCAATACCGGGGCTCTGTATCTGTTCTCCCACTTAGCCTCGACAGATCCCTTACCCTCATCAGGGCAAAGCGCCGCAGCGACCACTCTCCACATGGGGCTTGGCACTGAGATAGCCTGGATTCAAGGGTGGTGCTGGCCCTCACCTTCCATTTGCAGTCCCTAGGCAAGCCCACCAACACCGGGGCTCTGTGCCTGTTCTCCCTCCTAGCCGAGACCCTCATCAGGGCCAAGCTCCGAAGTGGCCACCGGCCACATGGAGCTAGGCACTGAAGTAGCCAGGAACCAAGGCTGATGCTGCCCCTCACGGTCCCTTGGCAGCACCTTCTCAGCCCCACCAACACCGGGGCTCTGTGCCTGTTCTCCCACCTAACCTCAACCGAGCCCTGACCCTCATCAGGGCCTAGCTCCGAAGCGGCCACCCTCCACGTGGAGCTTGGCACTAAGGTAACCAGAAATCCAGCTTGATGCTGGCCCTCACCTTCCCTTGGTAGCCCCACCAAAACCGGGGCTCTGTCTCTGTTCTCCACCTTATCCTCGACATATCCCTTACCCTCATCGGAGCCAAGCTCCGAAGAGGCCACCCTCAACACGGGGCTCAGGCACTGAAGGGCAGCCCCGTCTCAGCCCCACCAATACCGGGGCTCTGTGTCTCTGCTCGCACCTAACAGCGACCTATCCCTTACCCTCATCGGAGCCAAGCTCCGAAGCGACCACTCCCCACGTGGGGCTTAGGTACTGAATGAGCCTGGAATCAAGGTTGATGCTGTCCCTCACGATCTCTTTGCAGCCCCTTCTCAGCCCCACCAATACCGGGGCTCTGTATCTGTTCTCCCACTTAGCCTCGACAGATCCCTTACCCTCATCAGGGCAAAGCGCCGCAGCGACCACTCTCCACATGGGGCTTGGCACTGAGATAGCCAGGAATCAAGGGTGGTGCTGGCCCTCACCTTCCATTTGCAGTCCCTAGGCAAGCCCACCAACACCGGGGCTCTGTGCCTGTTCTCCCTCCTAGCCGAGACCCTCATCAGGGCCAAGCTCCGAAGTGGCCACCGGCCACATGGAGCTAGGCACTGAAGTAGCCAGGAACCAAGGCTGATGCTGGCCCTCACGGCCAAGCTCCGATTAGGCCAACCTCGACATGGGACTCAGGCAATGAGATAGCCAGGAACCAAGATTGATGGTGGCCCTCACCTTCTATTTGCAGTCCCTAGGCAGCCCCACCAACACCGGGGCTCTGTGCCTGTTCTCCCTCCTAACCTCAACCTAGCCGAGACCCTCATCAGGGCCAAGCTCCGAAGTGGCCACCGGCCACATGGAGCTAGGCACTGAAGTAGCCAGGAACCAAGGCTGATGCTGGCCCTCACGGCCAAGCTCCGATTAGGCCACCCTCGACATGGGACTCAGGCAATGAGATAGCCAGGAACCAAGATTGATGGTGGCCCTCACCTTCTATTTGCAGTCCCTAGGCAGCCCCACCAACACCGGGGCTCTGTGCCTGTTCTCCCTCCTAACCTCAACCTAGCCGAGACCCTCATCAGGGCCAAGCTCCGAAGTGGCCACCGGCCACATGGAGCTAGGCACTGAAGTAGCCAGGAACCAAGGCTGATGCTGCCCCTCACGGTCCCTTGGCAGCCCCACCAACACCGGGGCTCTGTGCCTGTTCTCCCACCTAACCTCAACCGAGCCCTGACCCTCATCAGGGCCTAGCTCCGAAGCGGCCACCCTCCACGTGGAGCTTGGCACTAAGGTAAGCAGAAATCCAGCTTGATGCTGGCCCTCACCTTCCCTTGGTAGCCCCACCAAAACCGGGGCTCTGTCTCTGTTCTCCACCTTATCCTCGACATATCCCTTACCCTCATCGGAGCCAAGCTCCGAAGAGGCCACCCTCAACACGGGGCTCAGGCACTGAAGGGCAGCCCCGTCTCAGCCCCACCAGTACCGGGGCTCTGTGTCTCTGCTCGCACCTAACAGCGACCTATCCCTTACCCTCATCGGAGCCAAGCTCCGAAGCGACCACTCCCCACGTGGGGCTTAGGTACTGAAGTAGCCTGGAATCAAGGTTGATGCTGGCCCTCACGATCTCTTTGCAGCCCCTTCTCAGCCCCACCAATACCGGGGCTCTGTATCTGTTCTCCCACTTAGCCTCGACAGATCCCTTACCCTCATCAGGGCAAAGCGCCGCAGCGACCACTCTCCACATGGGGCTTGGCACTGAGATAGCCAGGAATCAAGGGTGGTGCTGGCCCTCACCTTCCATTTGCAGTCCCTAGGCAAGCCCACCAACACCGGGGCTCTGTGCCTGTTCTCCCTCCTAGCCGAGACCCTCATCAGGGCCAAGCTCCGAAGTGGCCACCGGCCACATGGAGCTAGGCACTGAAGTAGCCAGGAACCAAGGCTGATGCTGGCCCTCACGGCCAAGCTCCGATTAGGCCACCCTCGACATGGGACTCAGGCACTGAGATAGCCAGGAACCAAGATTGATGGTGGCCCTCACCTTCTATTTGCAGTCCCTAGGCAGCCCCACCAACACCGGGGCTCTGTGCCTGTTCTCCCTCCTAACCTCAACCTAGCCGAGACCCTCATCAGGGCCAAGCTCCGAAGTGGCCACCGGCCACATGGAGCTAGGCACTGAAGTAGCCAGGAACCAAGGCTGATGCTGCCCCTCACGGTCCCTTGGCAGCCCCACCAACACCGGGGCTTTGTGCCTGTTCTCCCACCTAACCTCAACCGAGCCCTGACCCTCATCAGGGCCTAGCTCCGAAGCGGCCACCCTCCACGTGGAGCTTGGCACTAAGGTATACAGAAATCCAGCTTGATGCTGGCCCTCACCTTCCCTTGGTAGCCCCACCAAAACCGGGGCTCTGTCTCTGTTCTCCACCTTATCCTCGACATATCCCTTACCCTCATCGGAGCCAAGCTCCGAAGAGGCCACCCTCAACATGGGGCTCAGGCACTGAAGGGCAGCCCCGTCTCAGCCCCACCAATACCGGGGCTCTGTGTCTCTGCTCGCACCTAACAGCGACCTATCCCTTACCCTCATCGGAGCCAAGCTCCGAAGCGACCACTCCCCACGTGGGGCTTAGGTACTGAAGTAGCCTGGAATCAAGGTTGATGCTGGCCCTCACGATCTCTTTGCAGCCCCTTCTCAGCCCCACCAATACCGGGGCTCTGTATCTGTTCTCCCACTTAGCCTCGACAGATCCCTTACCCTCATAAGGGGAAAGCGCCGCAGCGACCACTCTCCACATGCGGGTTTGGCACTGAGATAGCCAGGAATCAAGGGTGGTGCTGGCCCTCACCTTCCATTTGCAGTCCCTAGGCAAGCCCACCAACACCGGGGCTCTGTGCCTGTTCTCCCTCCTAGCCGAGACCCTCATCAGGGCCAAGCTCCGAAGTGGCCACCGGCCACATGGAGCTAGGCACTGAAGTAGCCAGGAACCAAGGCTGATGCTGGCCCTCACGGCCAAGCTCCGATTAGGCCACCCTCGAAATGGGACTCAGGCACTGAGATAGCCAGGAACCAAGATTGATGGTGGCCCTCACCTTCTATTTGCAGTCCCTAGGCAGCCCCACCAACACCGGGGCTCTGTGCCTGTTCTCCCTCCTAACCTCAACCTAGCCGAGACCCTCATCAGGGCCAAGCTCCGAAGTGGCCACCGGCCACATGGAGCTAGGCACTGAAGTAGCCAGGAACCAAGGCTGATGCTGCCCCTCACGGTCCCTTGGCAGCCCCACCAACACCGGGGCTCTGTGCCTGTTCTCCCACCTAACCTCAACCGAGCCCTGACCCTCATCAGGGCCTAGCTCCGAAGCGGCCACCCTCCACGTGGAGCTTGGCACTAAGGTAAGCAGAAATCCAGCTTGATGCTGGCCCTCACCTTCCCTTGGTAGCCCCACCAAAACCGGGGCTCTGTCTCTGTTCTCCACCTTATCCTCGACATATCCCTTACCCTCATCGGAGCCAAGCTCCGAAGAGGCCACCCTCAACATGGGGCTCAGGCACTGAAGGGCAGCCCCATCAATACCGGGGCTCTGTGTCTCTGCTCGCACCTAACAGCGACCTATCCCTTACCCTCATCGGAGCCAAGCTCCGAAGCGACCACTCCCCACGTGGGGCTTAGGTACTGAAGTAGCCTGGAATCAAGGTTGATGCTGGCCCTCACGATCTCTTTGCAGCCCCTTCTCAGCCCCACCAATACCGGGGCTCTGTATCTGTTCTCCCACTTAGCCTCGACAGATCCCTTACCCTCATCAGGGCAAAGCGCCGCAGCGACCACTCTCCACATGGGGCTTGGCACTGAGATAGCCAGGAATCAAGGGTGGTGCTGGCCCTCACCTTCCATTTGCAGTCCCTAGGCAAGCCCACCAACACCGGGGCTCTGTGCCTGTTCTCCCTCCTAGCCGAGACCCTCATCAGGGCCAAGCTCCGAAGTGGCCACCGGCCACATGGAGCTAGGCACTGAAGTAGCCAGGAACCAAGGCTGATGCTGCCCCTCACGGTCCCTTGGCAGCACCTTCTCAGCCCCACCAACACCGGGGCTCTGTGCCTGTTCTCCCACCTAACCTCAACCGAGCCCTGACCCTCATCAGGGCCTAGCTCCGAAGCGGCCACCCTCCACGTGGAACTTGGCACTAAGGTAAGCAGAAATCCAGCTTGATGCTGGCCCTCACCTTCCCTTGGTAGCCCCACCAAAACCGGGGCTCTGTCTCTGTTCTCCACCTTATCCTCGACATATCCCTTACCCTCATCGGAGCCAAGCTCCGAAGAGGCCACCCTCAACATGGGGCTCAGGCACTGAAGGGCAGCCCCGTCTCAGCCCCACCAGTACCGGGGCTCTGTGTCTCTGCTCGCACCTAACAGCGACCTATCCCTTACCCTCATCGGAGCCAAGTTCCGAAGAGACCACTCCCCACGTGGGGCTTAGGTACTGAATGAGCCTGGAATCAAGGTTGATGCTGGCCCTCACGATCTCTTTGCAGCCCCTTCTCAGCCCCACCAATACCGGGGCTCTGTATCTGTTCTCCCACTTAGCCTCGACAGATCCCTTACCCTCATCAGGGCAAAGCGCCGCAGCGGCCACACTCCACATGGGGCTTGGCACTGAGATAGCTAGGAATTGAGTGTGGTGCTGGCCATCACCTTCCATTTGCAGTCCCTAGGCAAGCCCACCAACACCGGGGCTCTGTGCCTGTTCTCCCTCCTAACCTCAACCTAGCCGAGACCCTCATCAGGGCCAAGCTCCGAAGTGGCCACCGGCCACATGGAGCTAGGCACTGAAGTAGCCAGGAACCAAGGCTGATGCTGGCCCTCACGGCCAAGCTCCGATTAGGCCACCCTCGACATGGGACTCAGGCACTGAGATAGCCAGGAACCAAGATTGATGGTGGCCCTCACCTTCTATTTGCAGTCCCTAGGCAGCCCCACCAACACCGGGGCTCTGTGCCTGTTCTCCCTCCTAGCCGAGACCCTCATCAGGGCCAAGCTCCGAAGTGGCCACCGGCCACATGGAGCTAGGCACTGAAGTAGCCAGGAACCAAGGCTGATGCTGGCCCTCACGGCCAAGCTCCGATTAGGCCACCCTCGACATGGGACTCAGGCACTGAGATAGCCAGGAACCAAGATTGATGGTGGCCCTCACCTTCTATTTGCAGTCCCTAGGCAGCCCCACCAACACCGGGGCTCTGTGCCTGTTCTCCCTCCTAACCTCAACCTAGCCGAGACCCTCATCAGGGCCAAGCTCCGAAGTGGCCACCGGCCACATGGAGCTAGGCACTGAAGTAGCCAGGAACCAAGGCTGATGCTGGCCCTCACGGCCAAGCTCCGATTAGGCCACCCTCGACATGGGACTCAGGCAATGAGATAGCCAGGAACCAAGATTGATGGTGGCCCTCACCTTCTATTTGCAGTCCCTAGGCAGCCCCACCAACACCGGGGCTCTGTGCCTGTTCTCCCTCCTAACCTCAACCTAGCCGAGACCCTCATCAGGGCCAAGCTCCGAAGTGGCCACCGGCCACATGGAGCTAGGCACTGAAGTAGCCAGGAACCAAGGCTGATGCTGCCCCTCACGGTCCCTTGGCAGCCCCACCAACACCGGGGCTCTGTGCCTGTTCTCCCACCTAACCTCAACCGAGCCCTGACCCTCATCAGGGCCTAGCTCCGAAGCGGCCACCCTCCACGTGGAGCTTGGCACTAAGGTAACCAGAAATCCAGCTTGATGCTGGCCCTCACCTTCCCTTGGTAGCCCCACCAAAACCGGGGCTCTGTCTCTGTTCTCCACCTTATCCTCGACATATCCCTTACCCTCATCGGAGCCAAGCTCCGAAGAGGCCACCCTCAACACGGGGCTCAGGCACTGAAGGGCAGCCCCGTCTCAGCCCCACCAATACCGGGGCTCTGTGTCTCTGCTCGCACCTAACAGCGACCTATCCCTTACCCTCATCGGAGCCAAGCTCCGAAGCGACCACTCCCCACGTGGGGCTTAGGTACTGAATGAGCCTGGAATCAAGGTTGATGCTGTCCCTCACGATCTCTTTGCAGCCCCTTCTCAGCCCCACCAATACCGGGGCTCTGTATCTGTTCTCCCACTTAGCCTCGACAGATCCCTTACCCTCATCAGGGCAAAGCGCCGCAGCGACCACTCTCCACATGGGGCTTGGCACTGAGATAGCCAGGAATCAAGGGTGGTGCTGGCCCTCACCTTCCATTTGCAGTCCCTAGGCAAGCCCACCAACACCGGGGCTCTGTGCCTGTTCTCCCTCCTAGCCGAGACCCTCATCAGGGCCAAGCTCCGAAGTGGCCACCGGCCACATGGAGCTAGGCACTGAAGTAGCCAGGAACCAAGGCTGATGCTGGCCCTCACGGCCAAGCTCCGATTAGGCCAACCTCGACATGGGACTCAGGCAATGAGATAGCCAGGAACCAAGATTGATGGTGGCCCTCACCTTCTATTTGCAGTCCCTAGGCAGCCCCACCAACACCGGGGCTCTGTGCCTGTTCTCCCTCCTAACCTCAACCTAGCCGAGACCCTCATCAGGGCCAAGCTCCGAAGTGGCCACCGGCCACATGGAGCTAGGCACTGAAGTAGCCAGGAACCAAGGCTGATGCTGGCCCTCACGGCCAAGCTCCGATTAGGCCACCCTCGACATGGGACTCAGGCAATGAGATAGCCAGGAACCAAGATTGATGGTGGCCCTCACCTTCTATTTGCAGTCCCTAGGCAGCCCCACCAACACCGGGGCTCTGTGCCTGTTCTCCCTCCTAACCTCAACCTAGCCGAGACCCTCATCAGGGCCAAGCTCCGAAGTGGCCACCGGCCACATGGAGCTAGGCACTGAAGTAGCCAGGAACCAAGGCTGATGCTGCCCCTCACGGTCCCTTGGCAGCCCCACCAACACCGGGGCTCTGTGCCTGTTCTCCCACCTAACCTCAACCGAGCCCTGACCCTCATCAGGGCCTAGCTCCGAAGCGGCCACCCTCCACGTGGAGCTTGGCACTAAGGTAAGCAGAAATCCAGCTTGATGCTGGCCCTCACCTTCCCTTGGTAGCCCCACCAAAACCGGGGCTCTGTCTCTGTTCTCCACCTTATCCTCGACATATCCCTTACCCTCATCGGAGCCAAGCTCCGAAGAGGCCACCCTCAACACGGGGCTCAGGCACTGAAGGGCAGCCCCGTCTCAGCCCCACCAGTACCGGGGCTCTGTGTCTCTGCTCGCACCTAACAGCGACCTATCCCTTACCCTCATCGGAGCCAAGCTCCGAAGCGACCACTCCCCACGTGGGGCTTAGGTACTGAAGTAGCCTGGAATCAAGGTTGATGCTGGCCCTCACGATCTCTTTGCAGCCCCTTCTCAGCCCCACCAATACCGGGGCTCTGTATCTGTTCTCCCACTTAGCCTCGACAGATCCCTTACCCTCATCAGGGCAAAGCGCCGCAGCGACCACTCTCCACATGGGGCTTGGCACTGAGATAGCCAGGAATCAAGGGTGGTGCTGGCCCTCACCTTCCATTTGCAGTCCCTAGGCAAGCCCACCAACACCGGGGCTCTGTGCCTGTTCTCCCTCCTAGCCGAGACCCTCATCAGGGCCAAGCTCCGAAGTGGCCACCGGCCACATGGAGCTAGGCACTGAAGTAGCCAGGAACCAAGGCTGATGCTGGCCCTCACGGCCAAGCTCCGATTAGGCCACCCTCGACATGGGACTCAGGCACTGAGATAGCCAGGAACCAAGATTGATGGTGGCCCTCACCTTCTATTTGCAGTCCCTAGGCAGCCCCACCAACACCGGGGCTCTGTGCCTGTTCTCCCTCCTAACCTCAACCTAGCCGAGACCCTCATCAGGGCCAAGCTCCGAAGTGGCCACCGGCCACATGGAGCTAGGCACTGAAGTAGCCAGGAACCAAGGCTGATGCTGCCCCTCACGGTCCCTTGGCAGCCCCACCAACACCGGGGCTTTGTGCCTGTTCTCCCACCTAACCTCAACCGAGCCCTGACCCTCATCAGGGCCTAGCTCCGAAGCGGCCAGCCTCCACGTGGAGCTTGGCACTAAGGTATACAGAAATCCAGCTTGATGCTGGCCCTCACCTTCCCTTGGTAGCCCCACCAAAACCGGGGCTCTGTCTCTGTTCTCCACCTTATCCTCGACATATCCCTTACCCTCATCGGAGCCAAGCTCCGAAGAGGCCACCCTCAACATGGGGCTCAGGCACTGAAGGGCAGCCCCGTCTCAGCCCCACCAATACCGGGGCTCTGTGTCTCTGCTCGCACCTAACAGCGACCTATCCCTTACCCTCATCGGAGCCAAGCTCCGAAGCGACCACTCCCCACGTGGGGCTTAGGTACTGAAGTAGCCTGGAATCAAGGTTGATGCTGGCCCTCACGATCTCTTTGCAGCCCCTTCTCAGCCCCACCAATACCGGGGCTCTGTATCTGTTCTCCCACTTAGCCTCGACAGATCCCTTACCCTCATAAGGGGAAAGCGCCGCAGCGACCACTCTCCACATGGGGCTTGGCACTGAGATAGCCAGGAATCAAGGGTGGTGCTGGCCCTCACCTTCCATTTGCAGTCCCTAGGCAAGCCCACCAACACCGGGGCTCTGTGCCTGTTCTCCCTCCTAGCCGAGACCCTCATCAGGGCCAAGCTCCGAAGTGGCCACCGGCCACATGGAGCTAGGCACTGAAGTAGCCAGGAACCAAGGCTGATGCTGGCCCTCACGGCCAAGCTCCGATTAGGCCACCCTCGAAATGGGACTCAGGCACTGAGATAGCCAGGAACCAAGATTGATGGTGGCCCTCACCTTCTATTTGCAGTCCCTAGGCAGCCCCACCAACACCGGGGCTCTGTGCCTGTTCTCCCTCCTAACCTCAACCTAGCCGAGACCCTCATCAGGGCCAAGCTCCGAAGTGGCCACCGGCCACATGGAGCTAGGCACTGAAGTAGCCAGGAACCAAGGCTGATGCTGCCCCTCACGGTCCCTTGGCAGCCCCACCAACACCGGGGCTCTGTGCCTGTTCTCCCACCTAACCTCAACCGAGCCCTGACCCTCATCAGGGCCTAGCTCCGAAGCGGCCACCCTCCACGTGGAGCTTGGCACTAAGGTAAGCAGAAATCCAGCTTGATGCTGGCCCTCACCTTCCCTTGGTAGCCCCACCAAAACCGGGGCTCTGTCTCTGTTCTCCACCTTATCCTCGACATATCCCTTACCCTCATCGGAGCCAAGCTCCGAAGAGGCCACCCTCAACATGGGGCTCAGGCACTGAAGGGCAGCCCCATCAATACCGGGGCTCTGTGTCTCTGCTCGCACCTAACAGCGACCTATCCCTTACCCTCATCGGAGCCAAGCTCCGAAGCGACCACTCCCCACGTGGGGCTTAGGTACTGAAGTAGCCTGGAATCAAGGTTGATGCTGGCCCTCACGATCTCTTTGCAGCCCCTTCTCAGCCCCACCAATACGGGGGCTCTGTATCTGTTCTCCCACTTAGCCTAGACAGATCCCTTACCCTCATAAGGGGAAAGCGCCGCAGCGACCACTCTCCACATGGGGCTTGGCACTGAGATAGCCAGGAATCAAGGGTGGTGCTGGCCCTCACCTTCCATTTGCAGTCCCTAGGCAAGCCCACCAACACCGGGGCTCTGTGCCTGTTCTCCCTCCTAGCCGAGACCCTCATCAGGGCCAAGCTCCGAAGTGGCCACCGGCCACATGGAGCTAGGCACTGAAGTAGCCAGGAACCAAGGCTGATGCTGCCCCTCACGGTCCCTTGGCAGCACCTTCTCAGCCCCACCAACACCGGGGCTCTGTGCCTGTTCTCCCACCTAACCTCAACCGAGCCCTGACCCTCATCAGGGCCTAGCTCCGAAGCGGCCACCCTCCACGTGGAACTTGGCACTAAGGTAAGCAGAAATCCAGCTTGATGCTGGCCCTCACCTTCCCTTGGTAGCCCCACCAAAACCGGGGCTCTGTCTCTGTTCTCCACCTTATCCTCGACATATCCCTTACCCTCATCGGAGCCAAGCTCCGAAGAGGCCACCCTCAACATGGGGCTCAGGCACTGAAGGGCAGCCCCGTCTCAGCCCCACCAGTACCGGGGCTCTGTGTCTCTGCTCGCACCTAACAGCGACCTATCCCTTACCCTCATCGGAGCCAAGTTCCGAAGAGACCACTCCCCACGTGGGGCTTAGGTACTGAATGAGCCTGGAATCAAGGTTGATGCTGGCCCTCACGATCTCTTTGCAGCCCCTTCTCAGCCCCACCAATACCGGGGCTCTGTATCTGTTCTCCCACTTAGCCTCGACAGATCCCTTACCCTCATCAGGGCAAAGCGCCGCAGCGGCCACACTCCACATGGGGCTTGGCACTGAGATAGCTAGGAATTGAGTGTGGTGCTGGCCATCACCTTCCATTTGCAGTCCCTAGGCAAGCCCACCAACACCGGGGCTCTGTGCCTGTTCTCCCTCCTAACCTCAACCTAGCCGAGACCCTCATCAGGGCCAAGCTCCGAAGTGGCCACCGGCCACATGGAGCTAGGCACTGAAGTAGCCAGGAACCAAGGCTGATGCTGGCCCTCACGGCCAAGCTCCGATTAGGCCACCCTCGACATGGGACTCAGGCACTGAGATAGCCAGGAACCAAGATTGATGGTGGCCCTCACCTTCTATTTGCAGTCCCTAGGCAGCCCCACCAACACCGGGGCTCTGTGCCTGTTCTCCCTCCTAGCCGAGACCCTCATCAGGGCCAAGCTCCGAAGTGGCCACCGGCCACATGGAGCTAGGCACTGAAGTAGCCAGGAACCAAGGCTGATGCTGGCCCTCACGGCCAAGCTCCGATTAGGCCACCCTCGACATGGGACTCAGGCACTGAGATAGCCAGGAACCAAGATTGATGGTGGCCCTCACCTTCTATTTGCAGTCCCTAGGCAGCCCCACCAACACCGGGGCTCTGTGCCTGTTCTCCCTCCTAACCTCAACCTAGCCGAGACCCTCATCAGGGCCAAGCTCCGAAGTGGCCACCGGCCACATGGAGCTAGGCACTGAAGTAGCCAGGAACCAAGGCTGATGCTGGCCCTCACGGCCAAGCTCCGATTAGGCCACCCTCGACATGGGACTCAGGCAATGAGATAGCCAGGAACCAAGATTGATGGTGGCCCTCACCTTCTATTTGCAGTCCCTAGGCAGCCCCACCAACACCGGGGCTCTGTGCCTGTTCTCCCTCCTAACCTCAACCTAGCCGAGACCCTCATCAGGGCCAAGCTCCGAAGTGGCCACCGGCCACATGGAGCTAGGCACTGAAGTAGCCAGGAACCAAGGCTGATGCTGCCCCTCACGGTCCCTTGGCAGCCCCACCAACACCGGGGCTCTGTGCCTGTTCTCCCACCTAACCTCAACCGAGCCCTGACCCTCATCAGGGCCTAGCTCCGAAGCGGCCACCCTCCACGTGGAGCTTGGCACTAAGGTAACCAGAAATCCAGCTTGATGCTGGCCCTCACCTTCCCTTGGTAGCCCCACCAAAACCGGGGCTCTGTCTCTGTTCTCCACCTTATCCTCGACATATCCCTTACCCTCATCGGAGCCAAGCTCCGAAGAGGCCACCCTCAACACGGGGCTCAGGCACTGAAGGGCAGCCCCGTCTCAGCCCCACCAGTACCGGGGCTCTGTGTCTCTGCTCGCACCTAACAGCGACCTATCCCTTACCCTCATCGGAGCCAAGCTCCGAAGCGACCACTCCCCACGTGGGGCTTAGGTACTGAATGAGCCTGGAATCAAGGTTGATGCTGTCCCTCACGATCTCTTTGCAGCCCCTTCTCAGCCCCACCAATACCGGGGCTCTGTATCTGTTCTCCCACTTAGCCTCGACAGATCCCTTACCCTCATCAGGGCAAAGCGCCGCAGCGACCACTCTCCACATGGGGCTTGGCACTGAGATAGCCAGGAATCAAGGGTGGTGCTGGCCCTCACCTTCCATTTGCAGTCCCTAGGCAAGCCCACCAACACCGGGGCTCTGTGCCTGTTCTCCCTCCTAGCCGAGACCCTCATCAGGGCCAAGCTCCGAAGTGGCCACCGGCCACATGGAGCTAGGCACTGAAGTAGCCAGGAACCAAGGCTGATGCTGCCCCTCACGGTCCCTTGGCAGCACCTTCTCAGCCCCACCAACACCGGGGCTCTGTGCCTGTTCTCCCACCTAACCTCAACCGAGCCCTGACCCTCATCAGGGCCTAGCTCCGAAGCGGCCACCCTCCACGTGGAACTTGGCACTAAGGTAAGCAGAAATCCAGCTTGATGCTGGCCCTCACCTTCCCTTGGTAGCCCCACCAAAACCGGGGCTCTGTCTCTGTTCTCCACCTTATCCTCGACATATCCCTTACCCTCATCGGAGCCAAGCTCCGAAGAGGCCACCCTCAACATGGGGCTCAGGCACTGAAGGGCAGCCCCGTCTCAGCCCCACCAGTACCGGGGCTCTGTGTCTCTGCTCGCACCTAACAGCGACCTATCCCTTACCCTCATCGGAGCCAAGTTCCGAAGAGACCACTCCCCACGTGGGGCTTAGGTACTGAATGAGCCTGGAATCAAGGTTGATGCTGGCCCTCACGATCTCTTTGCAGCCCCTTCTCAGCCCCACCAATACCGGGGCTCTGTATCTGTTCTCCCACTTAGCCTCGACAGATCCCTTACCCTCATCAGGGCAAAGCGCCGCAGCGGCCACACTCCACATGGGGCTTGGCACTGAGATAGCTAGGAATTGAGTGTGGTGCTGGCCATCACCTTCCATTTGCAGTCCCTAGGCAAGCCCACCAACACCGGGGCTCTGTGCCTGTTCTCCCTCCTAACCTCAACCTAGCCGAGACCCTCATCAGGGCCAAGCTCCGAAGTGGCCACCGGCCACATGGAGCTAGGCACTGAAGTAGCCAGGAACCAAGGCTGATGCTGGCCCTCACGGCCAAGCTCCGATTAGGCCACCCTCGACATGGGACTCAGGCACTGAGATAGCCAGGAACCAAGATTGATGGTGGCCCTCACCTTCTATTTGCAGTCCCTAGGCAGCCCCACCAACACCGGGGCTCTGTGCCTGTTCTCCCTCCTAACCTCAACCTAGCCGAGACCCTCATCAGGGCCAAGCTCCGAAGTGGCCACCGGCCACATGGAGCTAGGCACTGAAGTAGCCAGGAACCAAGGCTGATGCTGCCCCTCACGGTCCCTTGGCAGCCCCACCAACACCGGGGCTCTGTGCCTGTTCTCCCACCTAACCTCAACCGAGCCCTGACCCTCATCAGGGCCTAGCTCCGAAGCGGCCACCCTCCACGTGGAGCTTGGCACTAAGGTAAGCAGAAATCCAGCTTGATGCTGGCCCTCACCTTCCCTTGGTAGCCCCACCAAAACCGGGGCTCTGTCTCTGTTCTCCACCTTATCCTCGACATATCCCTTACCCTCATCGGAGCCAAGCTCCGAAGAGGCCACCCTCAACATGGGGCTCAGGCACTGAAGGGCAGCCCCATCAATACCGGGGCTCTGTGTCTCTGCTCGCACCTAACAGCGACCTATCCCTTACCCTCATCGGAGCCAAGCTCCGAAGCGACCACTCCCCACGTGGGGCTTAGGTACTGAAGTAGCCTGGAATCAAGGTTGATGCTGGCCCTCACGATCTCTTTGCAGCCCCTTCTCAGCCCCACCAATACGGGGGCTCTGTATCTGTTCTCCCACTTAGCCTAGACAGATCCCTTACCCTCATAAGGGGAAAGCGCCGCAGCGACCACTCTCCACATGGGGCTTGGCACTGAGATAGCCAGGAATCAAGGGTGGTGCTGGCCCTCACCTTCCATTTGCAGTCCCTAGGCAAGCCCACCAACACCGGGGCTCTGTGCCTGTTCTCCCTCCTAGCCGAGACCCTCATCAGGGCCAAGCTCCGAAGTGGCCACCGGCCACATGGAGCTAGGCACTGAAGTAGCCAGGAACCAAGGCTGATGCTGCCCCTCACGGTCCCTTGGCAGCACCTTCTCAGCCCCACCAACACCGGGGCTCTGTGCCTGTTCTCCCACCTAACCTCAACCGAGCCCTGACCCTCATCAGGGCCTAGCTCCGAAGCGGCCACCCTCCACGTGGAACTTGGCACTAAGGTAAGCAGAAATCCAGCTTGATGCTGGCCCTCACCTTCCCTTGGTAGCCCCACCAAAACCGGGGCTCTGTCTCTGTTCTCCACCTTATCCTCGACATATCCCTTACCCTCATCGGAGCCAAGCTCCGAAGAGGCCACCCTCAACATGGGGCTCAGGCACTGAAGGGCAGCCCCGTCTCAGCCCCACCAGTACCGGGGCTCTGTGTCTCTGCTCGCACCTAACAGCGACCTATCCCTTACCCTCATCGGAGCCAAGTTCCGAAGAGACCACTCCCCACGTGGGGCTTAGGTACTGAATGAGCCTGGAATCAAGGTTGATGCTGGCCCTCACGATCTCTTTGCAGCCCCTTCTCAGCCCCACCAATACCGGGGCTCTGTATCTGTTCTCCCACTTAGCCTCGACAGATCCCTTACCCTCATCAGGGCAAAGCGCCGCAGCGGCCACACTCCACATGGGGCTTGGCACTGAGATAGCTAGGAATTGAGTGTGGTGCTGGCCATCACCTTCCATTTGCAGTCCCTAGGCAAGCCCACCAACACCGGGGCTCTGTGCCTGTTCTCCCTCCTAACCTCAACCTAGCCGAGACCCTCATCAGGGCCAAGCTCCGAAGTGGCCACCGGCCACATGGAGCTAGGCACTGAAGTAGCCAGGAACCAAGGCTGATGCTGGCCCTCACGGCCAAGCTCCGATTAGGCCACCCTCGACATGGGACTCAGGCACTGAGATAGCCAGGAACCAAGATTGATGGTGGCCCTCACCTTCTATTTGCAGTCCCTAGGCAGCCCCACCAACACCGGGGCTCTGTGCCTGTTCTCCCTCCTAGCCGAGACCCTCATCAGGGCCAAGCTCCGAAGTGGCCACCGGCCACATGGAGCTAGGCACTGAAGTAGCCAGGAACCAAGGCTGATGCTGGCCCTCACGGCCAAGCTCCGATTAGGCCACCCTCGACATGGGACTCAGGCACTGAGATAGCCAGGAACCAAGATTGATGGTGGCCCTCACCTTCTATTTGCAGTCCCTAGGCAGCCCCACCAACACCGGGGCTCTGTGCCTGTTCTCCCTCCTAACCTCAACCTAGCCGAGACCCTCATCAGGGCCAAGCTCCGAAGTGGCCACCGGCCACATGGAGCTAGGCACTGAAGTAGCCAGGAACCAAGGCTGATGCTGGCCCTCACGGCCAAGCTCCGATTAGGCCACCCTCGACATGGGACTCAGGCAATGAGATAGCCAGGAACCAAGATTGATGGTGGCCCTCACCTTCTATTTGCAGTCCCTAGGCAGCCCCACCAACACCGGGGCTCTGTGCCTGTTCTCCCTCCTAACCTCAACCTAGCCGAGACCCTCATCAGGGCCAAGCTCCGAAGTGGCCACCGGCCACATGGAGCTAGGCACTGAAGTAGCCAGGAACCAAGGCTGATGCTGCCCCTCACGGTCCCTTGGCAGCCCCACCAACACCGGGGCTCTGTGCCTGTTCTCCCACCTAACCTCAACCGAGCCCTGACCCTCATCAGGGCCTAGCTCCGAAGCGGCCACCCTCCACGTGGAGCTTGGCACTAAGGTAACCAGAAATCCAGCTTGATGCTGGCCCTCACCTTCCCTTGGTAGCCCCACCAAAACCGGGGCTCTGTCTCTGTTCTCCACCTTATCCTCGACATATCCCTTACCCTCATCGGAGCCAAGCTCCGAAGAGGCCACCCTCAACACGGGGCTCAGGCACTGAAGGGCAGCCCCGTCTCAGCCCCACCAGTACCGGGGCTCTGTGTCTCTGCTCGCACCTAACAGCGACCTATCCCTTACCCTCATCGGAGCCAAGCTCCGAAGCGACCACTCCCCACGTGGGGCTTAGGTACTGAATGAGCCTGGAATCAAGGTTGATGCTGTCCCTCACGATCTCTTTGCAGCCCCTTCTCAGCCCCACCAATACCGGGGCTCTGTATCTGTTCTCCCACTTAGCCTCGACAGATCCCTTACCCTCATCAGGGCAAAGCGCCGCAGCGACCACTCTCCACATGGGGCTTGGCACTGAGATAGCCAGGAATCAAGGGTGGTGCTGGCCCTCACCTTCCATTTGCAGTCCCTAGGCAAGCCCACCAACACCGGGGCTCTGTGCCTGTTCTCCCTCCTAGCCGAGACCCTCATCAGGGCCAAGCTCCGAAGTGGCCACCGGCCACATGGAGCTAGGCACTGAAGTAGCCAGGAACCAAGGCTGATGCTGCCCCTCACGGTCCCTTGGCAGCACCTTCTCAGCCCCACCAACACCGGGGCTCTGTGCCTGTTCTCCCACCTAACCTCAACCGAGCCCTGACCCTCATCAGGGCCTAGCTCCGAAGCGGCCACCCTCCACGTGGAACTTGGCACTAAGGTAAGCAGAAATCCAGCTTGATGCTGGCCCTCACCTTCCCTTGGTAGCCCCACCAAAACCGGGGCTCTGTCTCTGTTCTCCACCTTATCCTCGACATATCCCTTACCCTCATCGGAGCCAAGCTCCGAAGAGGCCACCCTCAACATGGGGCTCAGGCACTGAAGGGCAGCCCCGTCTCAGCCCCACCAGTACCGGGGCTCTGTGTCTCTGCTCGCACCTAACAGCGACCTATCCCTTACCCTCATCGGAGCCAAGTTCCGAAGAGACCACTCCCCACGTGGGGCTTAGGTACTGAATGAGCCTGGAATCAAGGTTGATGCTGGCCCTCACGATCTCTTTGCAGCCCCTTCTCAGCCCCACCAATACCGGGGCTCTGTATCTGTTCTCCCACTTAGCCTCGACAGATCCCTTACCCTCATCAGGGCAAAGCGCCGCAGCGGCCACACTCCACATGGGGCTTGGCACTGAGATAGCTAGGAATTGAGTGTGGTGCTGGCCATCACCTTCCATTTGCAGTCCCTAGGCAAGCCCACCAACACCGGGGCTCTGTGCCTGTTCTCCCTCCTAACCTCAACCTAGCCGAGACCCTCATCAGGGCCAAGCTCCGAAGTGGCCACCGGCCACATGGAGCTAGGCACTGAAGTAGCCAGGAACCAAGGCTGATGCTGGCCCTCACGGCCAAGCTCCGATTAGGCCACCCTCGACATGGGACTCAGGCACTGAGATAGCCAGGAACCAAGATTGATGGTGGCCCTCACCTTCTATTTGCAGTCCCTAGGCAGCCCCACCAACACCGGGGCTCTGTGCCTGTTCTCCCTCCTAGCCGAGACCCTCATCAGGGCCAAGCTCCGAAGTGGCCACCGGCCACATGGAGCTAGGCACTGAAGTAGCCAGGAACCAAGGCTGATGCTGGCCCTCACGGCCAAGCTCCGATTAGGCCACCCTCGACATGGGACTCAGGCACTGAGATAGCCAGGAACCAAGATTGATGGTGGCCCTCACCTTCTATTTGCAGTCCCTAGGCAGCCCCACCAACACCGGGGCTCTGTGCCTGTTCTCCCTCCTAACCTCAACCTAGCCGAGACCCTCATCAGGGCCAAGCTCCGAAGTGGCCACCGGCCACATGGAGCTAGGCACTGAAGTAGCCAGGAACCAAGGCTGATGCTGCCCCTCACGGTCCCTTGGCAGCCCCACCAACACCGGGGCTCTGTGCCTGTTCTCCCACCTAACCTCAACCGAGCCCTGACCCTCATCAGGGCCTAGCTCCGAAGCGGCCACCCTCCACGTGGAGCTTGGCACTAAGGTAAGCAGAAATCCAGCTTGATGCTGGCCCTCACCTTCCCTTGGTAGCCCCACCAAAACCGGGGCTCTGTCTCTGTTCTCCACCTTATCCTCGACATATCCCTTACCCTCATCGGAGCCAAGCTCCGAAGAGGCCACCCTCAACATGGGGCTCAGGCACTGAAGGGCAGCCCCATCAATACCGGGGCTCTGTGTCTCTGCTCGCACCTAACAGCGACCTATCCCTTACCCTCATCGGAGCCAAGCTCCGAAGCGACCACTCCCCACGTGGGGCTTAGGTACTGAAGTAGCCTGGAATCAAGGTTGATGCTGGCCCTCACGATCTCTTTGCAGCCCCTTCTCAGCCCCACCAATACCGGGGCTCTGTATCTGTTCTCCCACTTAGCCTCGACAGATCCCTTACCCTCATCAGGGCAAAGCGCCGCAGCGGCCACACTCCACATGGGGCTTGGCACTGAGATAGCCAGGAATTGAGGGTGGTGCTGGCACACACCTTCCGTTTGCAGTCCCTAGGCAAGCCCACCAACACCGGGGCTCTGTGCCTGTTCTCCCTCCTAGCCGAGACCCTCATCAGGGCCAAGCTCCGAAGTGGCCACCGGCCACATGGAGCTAGGCACTGAAGTAGCCAGGAACCAAGGCTGATGCTGGCCCTCACGGCCAAGCTCCGATTAGGCCACCCTCGACATGGGGCTCAGGCACTGAGATAGCCAGGAACCAAGATTGATGGTGGCCCTCACCTTCTATTTGCAGTCCCTAGGCAGCCCTACCAACACCGGGGCTCTGTGCCTGTTCTCCCTCCTAGCCGAGACCCTCATCAGGGCCAAGCTCCGAAGTGGCCACCGGCCACATGGAGCTAGGCACTGAAGTAGCCAGGAACCAAGGCTGATGCTGGCCCTCACGGCCAAGCTCCGATTAGGCCACCCTCGACATGGGGCTCAGGCACTGAGATAGCCAGGAACCAAGATTGATGGTGGCCCTCACCTTCTATTTGCAGTCCCTAGGCAGCCCCACCAACACCGGGGCTCTGTGCCTGTTCTCCCACCTAACCTCAACCGAGCCCTGACCCTCATCGGAGCCAAGCTCCGAAGCGGCCACCCTCCACGTGGAGCTTGGCACTAAGGTAACCAGAAATGCAGCTTGATGCTGGCCCTCACCTTCCCTTGGTAGCCCCACCAAAACCGAAGCTCTGTCTCTGTTCTCCCACTTATCCTCGACATATCCCTTACTCTTAGCGGAGCCCAGCTCCCAAGAGGCTACCTTCGACATGGGGCTCAGGCACTGAAGTAGTCAGGAACCAAGGTTGATGCTGGCCCTCACGATCTCTTGGCAGCTCCTTCTCACCCCCACCAACACCGTGTTTCTGTGCCTGTTCTCCCACCTAACCTCAACCTAGCCCTGACCCTCATCAGGGCAAAGCTTCGAAGCGGCCACACTCCACATGGGGCTTGGCATTGAGATAGCCAGGAATCAAGGCTGATGCCGGACCTCGCCTTCCGTTTGCAGTCCCTAGGCAGCCCCACCAACACCGGCGCTCTGTGTCTGTTCCCCCAGTTATCCTCGACATATCCCTTCTCCTCATCAGGGCCAAGCTCCGAAGCGGCCACCCACCACATGGGGCTCTGGGGCAGACGTGGCCAGGAATGAAGGCTGATGCTGGCCCTCACGATCTCTTGTCAGCCCCTCCTCAGCCCCACCAACCCCTGCTCCCTTCTCTTTGGTCTCCCACCTAAACATCAACCTACATCTTACCTTCAGCAGAGCCAGGCTCTGCAACGTCTACCCACCAGATGGCGCTCCAACACAGAGGGAACCAACATGACTGGCGTGCGTTGCACTCGCCTGCCCCGGCAGCCCTTTGAGGTCCCCACCACCACCGGGGCTAGGCGCTTGCCGTAGCACTCAACCGTCAACCTTGCCGCAGCCCAACTGCAAAGCAGACAAGCGCCCCGTCGAGCTCCCACACACGTTTTGCCAGGACTGAAATATGTTCGCAGTGCTCACCTTCCCTTTACAGCCCCTTCTCAGCTGCCCAGCACCCAGCCATCTCCAGCACCGCAAATGCGCAACATCCAGCACACCTAGCACCCCTTGGGATCTTTGGCAGTGCTTGGTGCTGGGCATGTGTCGGTGCTGGGTCGTGGGGGTACTGTGTGCTAGGCCCTGAGCGGAGTGGGTTCTAGACAGGTCTGGGTGCTGCGGTTGCTGGGTGTTGGGCATATCTGGGTGCTCGCCATGTCCCTGTGCTGGGCACTGGGAGGATTTGGTGCTGGGAATGGGCAGGCGATGATCGTGCCTGGGTGGTGGATGCGGGCTACAGGCAGTGCTGGGCACTGGCTGCGCTGGGTGCTGGTCATTGGGGGTACTGGGTTCTAGGCACTGGGCATGCGGGGTGCTGGACATCTCTGGGTGCTGAGCATGTCCAAGTGATGGGTCCGGGGCACTGGGACTGCTGGGCAGTGGGGGTGCTGGGGACTATGCATATCAGGGTGCTGGGCATGCCTGTGTACTGAGTGCTTGGCGCTGGGTTCTGGATGCTGGCTGGTGGGCATTGTCTGTGTGCTGGTTATTGGGCACTGGCGGTGGTAGGCATGGGAGTGCTTATTGCTGGGCATTTTCTGATCCTGGCTGTTGGGGGCGCCGAGCACTGGGCATGTCTGGGTGATGGATGGAGGGAGTTTTGGGTGCTGGGCACTAGGGGTGCTGGCTAGTGGGTATGTCCGTGTGCTGGGTATGTCCATATGCCGGATGCTGTGCGCTGGGGATGCTGGGCACTGGGGTTAGTGGGTGCTGTGCACTGGGGTTGCTGGGTGCTGGGCAGCGCGACTGTTGGGGGCTGGGAGTGCTGGGTACTATGCATAAGCGGGTGCAGGGTATGTCTTGCTGCTGGATGGTGGGTTCTGGGGCTACTGGGAGCTGGGGGTATTGGGTGCTAAGTCCTGTGGGTGCTGGTTGCTGGGCCCTGGGAGTGCTGGGTACTGTGCATAAGCGGGTGCAGGGTACGTCTTGCTGCTGGGTGCTGGGGGTATTGGGTGTTGGGTGCTGGGCATGTCCTCGTCCTTGGCATGACTGATGCTGGGCACTGGGGGTACTGGCTGCTGGGAGCTAGGGGTGCTGGCTTTGGGCATTTCAGTTGCTGGACATGACCAGGTGCTGGGCGTCTCCAGGTGCTGGGCATGTGCGGATGCTGTGTGCTCGGCACTTGGGGTTCTGGGTGGTCGGCGGTGAGGGTGCTGGACGCTGGGGATGCTGGCTGTTGCGGTGCTGGGTGCTGGGCACTGGGGCTGCTGAGTGGTGGGCATGTCCAGGTGCTGTTTGTTGGCGGTTGGGGTGCTGGGTTGTGCGCCTGTCCAGGAGTTAGTGCTGGGCCCTGGGGGTGCTGTGTATGTCCGAGTGCTGGGCATGTCTGGATGCTGGGTAAACGGGTTCTTGGGCTGTGGGGGTGTTGGGTACGCTGGTTTCTGGGCACTGGGGAGGTGCTGGCTGCGAGACCTGTATGGTGGTGGGTGTTTGGTGTACTGGGTGCAGGGCGCTGGGCGTGCTGGGTGCTGGGCATGTCCGGGTGCTACGTGTTGATCACTGGGGATGTTGGGGGCTGGTTTGCTGTGTTCTGGTGTGTAGCGTGCTGGGCATGTTTGGGTGCTGGGCATGTCCAGGTGCTGGGTACTGGGCGCTGGGGGTGGTGGTCCCTGGGGGTGCTGTGTGCTGGGCATGTCCGGGGGGTGGGTTGGGCAGTGGGGTTGCTGGGTGCTGGGAATGTGCGGGAGCTGGGGGCTGGGCCCTGAGGTTGATGGGGGCTGGGCACTCGGGTTGCTGGGTGCTGGCTGGTGCGGTTGCGGGGCCCTGGTGTTGCTGGGTACTATGCATAACTGAGTGCAGGGTATCTCTTGGTGCTGGAGGTACTGGGTGCTGGGCGTATCCGGTGCTGGGCCTGTGCTCTGGAGTTGCTGGGTTCTGTGCTCTGGGGGTGCTTGTTTCTTGGCACGTGCGTGTGCTGTGTGCTCTTCCCTGGTTGTGCTGGGTATGTGTGGGTGTTGGGCAGTGTGGGTGCTGTGTGGTGGGCGCTGGGCATGTCTGGGTGCTCGGTGATGGGCACTGGAGGTTCTGGGCGATGGGGAGCAGGGAAGCTGCCTGCTAGGCATGTCTGAGTGCTGGGCATGTCCGGGTGCTGGGTACTGTGCGCTGGCAGTGGTGGGCGGTGGTGGTGCTGGGTGCTGGGCATGTCCGGGTGCTAGGCAATGGCGGTGCTGGGTGCTTGGCGCTGGGGGTGATGGTCTTTGGGTGTGCTGGGTGCTGGGCATGTCCCTGTGCTGGGTGGTGGGGGTGCTGGGCATGTGCGGGTGTTGGTTGCCGGGCCCTGGGTGTACTGGGTGCTGGACGCCGGGGTGGTTGGTTTCTGGGCGCTGGGGGTGCTGGGTTCTGTGCCGCTGTGTTGCTGGGTGCTGAGCATGTCCGGGTGCTGGCCATGTCTAAGTGCAGCGTGCTGGGCACTGGGTGCTGGGGGGTGGGGGTGCTGGATGCTGAGTGTTGGGTATGCTGGTTTCCGGGCACTGGGCGGAAGTGTGTGAGACCTGTGGGTGTGTTGTATGGTGGGTGTTTGGGGTGCTGAGTGCTGCAGGTGCTGGGCATGTCCAGGTGCTATGTGCTGATCACTGGGGTTCTTGGGGGCTGGTTTGCTGTGTTCTGGTGTGTTGGGCGCTGGGCATGTTTGTCTGGGTGCTGGGCATGTCTGGGTGCTGGGTACTGGGAACTGGCAGTGCGGGGCGGTGCGGGTGCTGTGTGCTGGGCATGTCGGGGTGCTGGGTACTGGGCAGTGGGAGTGCTGGGTGCTAGGTACTGGGGGTGCTGGGCCTTGGCATTGCTGGCTACTATACATAACTGAGTGCAGGGTATGTCTTGGTGCTGGATGCTTGGTGCTGGAGGTACCGGGTGCTGGGCATATGCAGTGCTGGGTGTTGGGCATATCCGGTGCTGGGTGGCTGTGCTGGGGTTCCTGGGTGCTGTGCTGTGAGGGTGCTGGATTCCTGGCATGTGCGTGTACTGTGTGCTGGGCCCTGGTTGTGCTGGGTATGTGTGGGTGCTGGGTGTTGGGCACTGGGGGGGGTGGTGCTAGGTGCTGGGCATGTCCAGGTGCTGAGCAATGGTGGTGCTGGGTGCTTGGCGCTGGGGGTGGTGGTACCTGGGGCTGCTGTGTGCTGGGCACGTCGGGGTGCTGGGTTTTGGGCGGTGGGGGTGCTGGGTGCTGGGCGTGTGCGTGTGTTGGTTGCTGGACCCTGGCGTGCTGGGCGCTGGGGCTATCGGTTACCGGGTGCTGGGGGTGCTGGGTTCAATGCAGGTCCTGGGCAGTGGGTGTGCTGGAAGCTGGGTGTTGGGTATGCTGGTTCCTGCCACTGTGGGTGCTGGGTGTGAGACTTGTGGGCATGCTGGATGGTGGGTGTTTGGTGTGCACCCTCACTGCCCACCACCCAGAACCCCAAGTGCCGAGCACACAGCATCCGGACGTGCCCAGCACCTGCACACGCCCAGCACCCACAAGACGCAACAACCAGCACTGGTCATGACCAGTACCTGGAAATGCCCACAGCCAGCACCCCTAGCTCCCCGCACCCAGCACTCCCAGGGCCCAGCACGAATTCCCGGACATGCGCACAACCCAGCACACCCACCGCCAACACACAGCATCGAGACATGCCCAGCAGCCCCAGTGCCCAGCATCCACCAGCAAGACATACCCTGCACCCAATTATGCATGGTATCCAGCACTCCCAGGGCCCAGCAACCAGTAGCCCCAGTACCTCGGCTCGCTTCTGTAATTCTACACAATGAAGACTTGTGGCTTAGAAGTTAGGGAACTAGCAGGTGTGGTGTTTGCAGGTGTGTAGAATTGTAGTCTAAATCGTGTCTCCTGGAAGCAGTGTTAGACTCTAGTGAAGAGTAACCTTGGAAACGAGAACCGTAAACAAAGGTAGTCCAGACGTGGCTCGGAGACAAACCTCGACCTTATAAGGAAAGAAAGGAACAGGTTCACAAAGAGTTCACGACCCCGCCGACCACCACAGACCACCCGAGACCCTCAAGGAGACCCTAAAGGTTTTAGTGCGCATGTGTCTAGGATGATGTAATATTATAATCGGTTCTCGGAAATTTAAGGAATATGTAAAAGAGAAACTGAAAATATGTATGAGAAGCATGGATACAAACAGAAAGGTGATTAGACCTGGTGTGCTTCATTTGTGGCAAGTCCACCGAGCACCCAGGCCTGAATAAAACAATCTCTCTCCTGAGCGTGTGGAATTGGTTCCTTGTGGAGGGATTTTTATTAAATAACGGTCATCCTATGAACATCCCAAGCACTGAGGATTTGTTAGTAATAGTAGAAGGCTGCTAAAGAGCAATTGTAGTTTTAGAGTCTCTGAAGTGATAGTAGAGTAGGAAAAACAGGCTGAGGAATGTAAATATCAGTAGATTATGTAACGGAATGCAGGCGCAGGAAGCGTTCGCGTGGACACCTGCTTTTGACCAATCTGTGTATGTTAAGATTCGTGTGCTTGCTGACTGTAAACCAATAGAGGATTCGGAGGTGCGCGTGTTACTGTGGCTAGCTTATAAAAGTAGCACAATATCTTGAAATAAAGGAGAATGACCATACCCACATTGGGACTCCTCATTACTCCGGGAACGCGCTCCTATTCCGACCCATGGTCACTCCAACAGTTCCTTCCACGCCGGGCACGAATCCGCTTTTCGGACAACACCTAGCCCCCAGCACCCGCACCAGCAGCACCAGCAAGCCCAGTGCCCAGCACGCAGCAACCTCAGGGCCCAGCACCCAGCCGTGCCCGCCACCCGGACATGCCCAGCACCCAGCAACCCCAGTGCACAACACCCAGCACCCCCAGCGCCCAACACCCAGCACCCCCAGCGCCCAGAAACCAACACACGCACACACCCAGCACGCCCACCGCCCAAAACCCAGCAGCCCAACATGCCCAGCACACAGCACCACCACCGCCACCACCCCCACTGCCCAGTACCCAGCACCCACACATGCCCAGCACCCACACATGCCCAGCACACAGCACCACCACCGCCCACCACCCCCACTGCCCAGTACCCAGCACCCACACATGCCCAGCACTCAGACATGCCCAGCAGGCAGCTTCTCTGCTGCCCACCGCCCAGCATCCCGACCGCCCAGCACCCAGACATGCCCAGGCCCCGCCACACAGCACCCACACTGCCCAACACCCAGCACTCACACGTACCCGGCACAACCAGGGCCCAGCACACAGCACACGCACGTGCCAGGAATCCAGCACCCTCACAGCACAGCACCCAGGAACCCCAGCACAGCCACCCAGCACCGGATATGCCCAACACCCAGCACTGCATATGCCCAGCACCCGGTACCTCCAGTACCCAGCATCCAGCACCAAGACATACCCTGCACTCAGTTATGTATAGTAGCCAGCAATATCAGGGCCCAGCACCCCAGTACCTAGAACCCAACACTGCCACTGCCCAACACCCACCACCCGGACGTGCCCAGCACACAGCACCCCCACTGCCCCACACAGCCAGCGCCCAGTACCCAGCACCCAGACATGGCCAGCACCCAAACATGCCCAGCACTCAACACACCACTGCCCAGATCCCAGCAAACCAGCCCCCAACATCTCCAGTGATCAGCACATAGCACCCGGACATGCCCAGCACCCAGCACCCGCAGCGCTCAGTATCCACCACCCCCAGTGCTCTGTACTCAGCACACCAAACACCTACCATCCAGCACCCCCACACGTCTCACACCCAGCATCCCCAGTGCCCAGCAACCAGCATACCCAACACCCACCATCCAGCACCCCCACACGTCTCACACCCAGCACCCCCAGTGCGCAGTACCCCGCACCCAGACATGCCCAGCACCCGGACATACACAGCACTCAGCACTGTCCTGCTTCCGGCTGGGACAGAGTTAACTTTCTTCCCAGTAGCTTGGGGGGTGTGCTGGCCTTTTGGGTTTGGTGTGAGAGGAGCGTTGATGGCCCCTTAATGCTTTGGCTGTTGCTGGGCGGTGCTTGCACCGGGAGACTTTTGTTCTCTCTTTTCGGCCTCCCACAGGAAGCTCGGGGGGGGTGGGGGGTGGCGGGGGGGGGGGAGCACAGCCAGCGAAGTTGACCTAGCTGGCCAATGGGGTATTCTATAGCATGTGACATCCTGCTCAGTATAAAAAATGGGAGGGGGCGGGGGGGGGGAAACGACACCCCCTCCCCCCGCCCCAGTTCATGACACGCGGTCGGCAGCGGTGAGCAGTTGCATTCTGCATTGCCTGCTTTGTATCGTCTGTTGTTGTTGTTGCTCTCATTGTTATTATTACTGTTCTACTTCGTTTTATTTCAACCATTAAACTGTTTTTATCTCAACCCGGGAGTTTTCCTACTTGTGCCCTCCCGATTCTCTCCCCCATCCCACGGGATGGGGGCGGGAGGAGAGCCAGCGGCTGCGTGGGGTTTTTTTGCAGGCTGGGGTTAAACCACGACATGCACCCATCATACCCTCCACCCAGCACCCCCAGGGCCCAGCACTCATTCCCAGACATGCGCACAACCTAGCACACCCACGGCCAACACACAGCCCCTGGACATGCCCAGCACCCAGCAGCCCCACTGCCCAGCACCGCATTGCCCAGCATCCCCAGCGCCCAGCACCCTCACTGCCCACCACCCAGAACAACAAGTGCTGAGCACACAGCATCCGGACATGCCCAGCACCGGGGCACACCCAGCACCCACAAGACCCAGCACCCGGTCATGACCAGCAACTGGAAATGCCCACAGCCAGCACCTCTAGCTCCCAGCAGCCACCAACCCCAGTGCCTAGCACTCAGCACCCAGTCGTGCCAAGCACCCAACACCCCGGTGCTCAGCACCCTGCACCCGGTCGTGTCCAGGGCCCACCACACAGCACCCACACTGCCCAACACCCAGCACCCACACATACCCGGCACAACCAGGGCCCAGCACACAGCCCACGCACGTGCCAGGAATCCAGCATCCCCAGAGCACAGCACCCAGCAACCCCAGCACAGCCACCCAGCACCGCATATGCCCAGCATGAAGCACCGCATATGCCCACAACCCAGCACCCAGTAGCTCCAGCACCAGGCATCCAGCACCAAGACATACCCTGCACTCAGTTATGCAGAGTACCTAGCAATACCGGGCCCAGCACCCCAGTACCTAGCACCCAACACTCCCACTGCCCAACACCCACCACCCGGACATGCCCAGCACACAGCACCCCCACCACCCCACACCGCCAGCGCCCAGTATGCAGCACCCAGAAATGCCCAGCACCCAAACATGCCCAGCACTCAACACACCACTGCCCAGATCCCAGCAAACCAGCCCCCAACATCGCCAGTGATCAGCACATAGCACCCGGAATGCCCAGCACCCGCAGCGCTCAGCACCCAGCACCCCCAGGGCCCAGCAGCCAGCACCGCAGCAACCAGCATCCCCAGCGCCCAGCACCCGGTCATGCCAAGCACCTGGACATGCCCAGCACCAAGCACGCCTGTGCCCAGCACACAATATCCCCAGCACCCAGTAGCCCCAGCACCCAGCAGCAAGAGATACCCTGCACCCGCTTACGCATAGTACCCACAGCGCTCAGCAGCCACCATCCCCAGTGCTCTGTACTCAGCACACCAAACACCCACCATCCAGCACCCCCACACGTCTCACACCCAGCACCCCCAGTGCGCAGTACCCCACACCCAGACATGCCCAGCACCCGGACATACACAGCACTCAGCACTGTCCTGCTTCCGGCTGGGACAGAGTTAACTTTCTTCCCAGTAGCTTGGGGGGTGTGCTGGCTTTTGGGTTTGGTGTGAGAGGAGCGTTGATGGCCCCTTAATGCTTTGGCTGTTGCTGGGCGGTGCTTGCACCGGGAGACTTTTGTTCTCTCTTTTCGGCCTCCCACAGGAAGCTCGGGGGGGGGATGGGGGGTGGCGGGGGGGTGGGAGCACAGCCGGGGTAGTTGACCTAGCTGGCCAATGGGGTATTCTATAGCATGTGACATCCTGCTCAGTATAAAAAATGGGAGGGGGCGAGGTGAGGAAACGACTCTCCCCCCCCCCCACCCCCCGCCCCAGTTCATGACACGTGGTCGGCAGCGGTGAGCAGTTGCATTCTGCATTGCCTGCTTTGTATCGTCTGTTGTTGTTGTTGTTCTCATTGTTATTATTACTGTTCTACTTCGTTTTATTTCAACCATTAAACTGTTTTTATCTCAACCCGGGAGTTTTCCTACTTGTGCCCTCCCGATTCTCTCCCCCATCCCACGGGGTGGGGGGGGGAGGAGAGCCAGCGGCTGCGTGGGGTTTTTTTGCAGGCTGGGGTTAAACCACGACATGCACCCATCATACCCTCCACCCAGCACCCCCAGGGCCCAGCACTCATTCCCAGACATGCGCACAACCTAGCACGCCCACCGCCAACACACAGCCCCTGGACATGCCCAGCACCCAGCAGCCCCACTGCCCAGCGCCCCCAGCACCCAGCATCCCCAGCACCCAGCAGGAAGAGATACCCTGCACCCGCTTATGCATGGTACCCAGCACTCCCAGGGCCCAGCAACCAGCACCCCGAGTACTTAGCCTCCAGCACCCACACCAGCCAGCACCCAGCAAGGCCGGTACCCAGCAACCTCAGGGCCCAGAACCCTGCAGCCAGCCATTGCCCAGCACACAGACATGCCCAGCACCCAGCAACCCCAGTGCACACAACCCAGAAGCCCCAGCGCCCAGAAACCAACAGCCCCAGTGCCCAGCACTCCCAGGGCTCAGAAACCAACATTCGCATGCACCCAACACTCCAACCACCCGGCACCCGGACATGCCCAGCATGCAGCACCACCAGGGACCACCACCGCCAGCACCACGCACCCAGCACTACCACTGCCCAGCACCTGGACATGCCCAGCACCCAGAGTGCCCAGCAGGCAGCTTCCCTGCTGCCCACCGCCCAGCATCGCGACCGCCCAGCACCCCGACCACCCAGCACCCACACTGCCCAACACCCAGCACCCACACATACCCAGCACAACCAGGGCCCAGCACACACACATGCCAGGTTAAACCATGACATGCACCCATCATACCCTCCACCCAGCACCCCCATGGCCCAGCACTCATTCCCAGACATGCGCACAACCTAGCACACCCACCGCCAACACACTGCCCCTGGACATGCCCAGCCGCCCCAGTGCCCAGCACCCAGTAGCCCCAGCACCAAGCAGCAAGAGATACCCTGCACCTGCTTATGCATAATACCCAGCACTCCCAGGGCCCAGCAACCAGCACTTAGCCCCCAGCACCCACACCAGCCAGCACCCAGCAAGGCCGGTGCCCAGCACCCAGCAACCTCAGGGCCCAGAACCCAGCAGCCAGCCATTGCTCAGCACCCAGACATGCCCAGCACCCAGCAACTCCAGTCCACAGAACCCAGAAGCCCCAGTGCCCAGAAACCAACCACCCCAGTGTCCAGCACCCAGTACACCCAGGGCCCAGCAACCAACACCCACACATGCCCAGCACCCCTACCACCCAGCACACCCAAAGACTATCACGCCCAGCGCCAAGCACCCAGCACCGCCATTGCCTAGCACCGGGACATGCCCAGCACCCAGTACCACCACCACCAGTGCACAGTACCAAGCACCCGGATATGCCCAGCACTGAGACATTCCTACCAGGCAGCTTCCCTGCTCCCCATCGCCCAGGACCTCCAGTGCCCATCACCCAGCACCGGGACATGCCCAGCGCCCACCACACAGCACCCATACTGCCCAACACCCAGCACCCACACATACCCAGCACAACCAGGGCACAGCACACGCACATGCCAGGAATCCAGCACCCTCACAGCACAGCACCCAGCAAACCCAGAGCACACACCTAGCACCGGATATGGCCAGCACCAAGACATACCCTGCACTCAGTTATGCATAGTACCAAGCAATGCCAGGGCCCAGCATCCCCAGTACTTAGCACCCAGCACTCCCACCGCCCAATACCCACCACCCGGACGTACCCAGCACCCCCACTGCCCGTGCCCAGCACCCAGACATGCCCAGCACCCAAACATGCCCAGCGCCCAACACACCAGAAAGCAGCAAACCAGCCCCCACCATCCCCAGTGATCTGCACATAGCACCCAGCACACGCTGCGCTCAGCACCCACCACCCCCAGTGCCCAGAAACCAGCATACCCAATGCCCAGCATCCAGTACCACCACCACTCCAACTGCCCAGTACCCGAACGCGGATATGCCCAGCACCCGAACATACACAGTACCCCTAGGACCCAGCACTCAGAACTCCAGTGCACTGCACTGTCCTGCTTCTGGCTGGGACAGAGTTAACTTTCTTCCCAGTAGCTTGGGGGGGTGTGCTGGCTTTTGGGTTTGGTGTGAGAGGAGCGTTGATGGCCCCTTAATGCTTTGACTGTTGCTGGGCGGTGCTTGCACCGGGAGACTTTTGTTCTCTCTTTTCGGCCTCCCACAGGAAGCTCGGGGGGGGTGTGGGGGGGCGGGGGATGGGGAGCACAGCCAGCGGAGTTGACCCAGCTGGCCAATGGGGTATTCTATAGCATGTGACATCCTGCTCAGTATAAAAAATGGGAGGGGGCGGGGGAGGGGGCTCTCCCCCCCCCCGTTCACGACACACGGTCGACAGCAGTGAGCAGTTGCATTGTGCATTGCCTGCTTTGTATCGTCTGTTGTTGTTCTCATTGTTATTATTACTGTTCTACTTCATTTTATTTCAACCATTAAACTGTTTTTATCTCAACCCGGGAGCTTTCCTACTTGTGCCCTCCCGATTCTCTCCCCAATCCCACGGGGTGGGGGGGGGAGGAGAGCCAGTGGCTGCGTGGGGTTTATTTGCAGGCTGGGGTTAAACCAACACATGCACCCATCATACCCTCCACCCAGCACTGCCAGGGCCCAGCACTCCCATGGCCCAGCACTGATTCCCACACATGCACACAACCCAGCACACGCACCGCCAAAGCACAGCACCTCGACATGCCCAGCAGCCCTGGAGCCCAGCACACAGCACCCAGCAGCCCCAGCACCAGGACATGACAAGAAGCCAGTCCCCGCAGTGCCCAACAACCCACGACTCAGCAACAGAACATGCCTAGCACCAGGCACCACCAATGTTTGAACATCTTTCAGTCCTGCCTGTTAGTTTATGGGAGCCCGAAGAGGGGATCGACTGCTTTGCAGTTGGGCTGTGGTAAGGTTGCTGGTTGGGTGGTAGAGCGAGAGCAGCTCCCTCGGAAAGGGCTGCCACGAAAGGCAAGAGCCAGAAACAGCTTTCAATCCTGCTTCTTTCTGTGTTGGAGCGCCCTCTGGTGGGAAGCCGTTTACGAAATGGGCTCGAGAGATGGTAAGGCAAAGGTTGATATTTAGGTTTGAGAATAAGGGAGAGGGGTGGTGGGACCGGGAAGGGTCCCGTGGTGGGTCCATGTGGTGGGTGGCGTTAACTAATGCAGAAGGATCTCGTTATCTATGCAGAACCTCAAACTATCCCTTATCCTCCTCAGAGGCAAGCTCCGAAACGGCCACCCACCTCCTACGGCTCAGGCACAGAAATAGCCAGGAATCAAGGACGATGCTGGCCCTCACGATCTCTTGGCAGCCACTTCTCAGCCCCATCAACACTGTGGCACTGTACCTCTGCTCGCACCTAACAGCGACCTATCCCTTATCCTCATCAGGGCCAAGCTCCGAAGTGGCCACCCACCACATAGAGCTGGCACTGAAGTAGCTAGGCACCAAGGCGGATGCTGGCCCTCACGGTCTCTTGGCAGCCCCTTCTCAGCCCCACCAACACCGGGGCTCTGTCGCTGTTCTCCCACTTATCCTCGACATATCCCTGACCCTCACCAGGGCCACCTCCGAAGCGGCCACCCTCCACATGCGGCTTGGCACTGAAGTAGCCAGGAACCAAGGCTGATGCTGGCTCTCACGATCACTTCGCAGCCCCTTCTCAGCCGCACCAATGCCGTGGCTCTGTCTCTGTTCTCCCACCTTACCTCAACCTAGTCCAGACCCTCATCAGGGCCAAGCTCCAAAGCGGCCACCCTCCACGTGGAGTTTGGCACTAAGGTAACCAGAAATGCATCTTGATGCTGGCCCCCACCTTCCCTTGGTAGCCCCACCAAAACCGGGGTTCTGTATCTGTTCTCCCACTTATCCTCGACAGATCCCTTTTACCCTCATCAGGGCAAAGCACTGCAGCGGCCACACTCCACATGGGTCTTGGCACAGAGATAGCCAGGAATCAAGGGTGGTGCTGGCCCTCACCTTCCATTTGCAGTTCCTAGGCAAGCCCACCAACACCGGGGCTCTGTGCCTGTTCTCCCTCCTAACCTCAACCTAGCCGAGACCCTCATCAGGGCCAAGCTCCGAAGTAGCCAGGAACCAAGGCTGATGCTGGCCCTCACGGTCCCTTGGCAGCCCCACCAACACCGGGGCTCTCTGCCTGTTCTCCCTCCTAACCTCAACCGAGCCCTGACCCTCATCAGGGCCAAGCTCCGAAGCGGCCACCGGCCACATGGAGCTAGGCACTGAAGTAGCCAGGAACCAAGGCTGATGCTGCCCCTCACGGTCCCTTGGCAGCCCCACCAACACCGGGGCTCTGTGCCTGTTCTCCCACCTAACCTCAACCGAGCCCTGACCCTCATCAGGGCCTAGCTCCGAAGCGGCCACCCTCCATGTGGAGCTTGGCACTAAGGTAACCAGAAATCCAGCTTGATGCTGGCCCTCACCTTCCCTTGGTAGCCCCACCAAAACCGGGGCTCTGTCTCTGTTCTCCACCTTATCCTCGACATATTCCTTACCCTCATCGGAGCCAAGCTCCGAAGAGGCCACCCTCAACATGGGGCTCAGGCACTGAAGGGCAGCCCCGTCTCAGCCCCACCAGTACCGGGGCTCTGTGTCTCTGCTCGCACCTAACAGCGACCTATCCCTTACACTCATCGGAGCCAAGCTCCGAAGCGACCACTCCCCACGTGGGGCTTAGGTACTGAAGTAGCCTGGAATCAAGGTTGATGCTGGCCCTCACGATCTCTTTGCAGCCCCTTCTCAGCCCCACCAATACCGGGGCTCTGTATCTGTTCTCCCACTTAGCCTCGACAGATCCCTTACCCTCATCAGGGCAAAGCGCCGCAGCGACCACTCTCCACATGGGGCTTGGCACTGAGATAGCCTGGAATCAAGGGTGGTGCTGGCCCTCACCTTCCATTTGCAGTCCCTAGGCAAGCCCACCAACACCGGGGCTCTGTGCCTGTTCTCCCTCCTAGCCGAGACCCTCATCAGGGCCAAGCTCCGAAGTGGCCACCGGCCACATGGAGCTAGGCACTGAAGTAGCCAGGAACCAAGGCTGATGCTGGCCCTCACGGCCAAGCTCCGATTAGGCCACCCTCGACATGGGACTCAGGCACTGAGATAGCCAGGAACCAAGATTGATGGTGGCCCTCACCTTCCATTTGCAGTCCCTAGGCAGCCCCACCAACACCGGGGCTCTGTGCCTGTTCTCCCTTCTAATTTCAACCTAGCCGAGACCCTCATCAGGGCCAAGCTCCGAAGTGGCCACCGGCCACATGGAGCTAGGCACTGAAGTAGCCAGGAACCAAGGCTGATACTGCCCCTCACGGTCCCTTGGCAGCCCCACCAACACCGGGGCTCTGTGCCTGTTCTCCCTCCTAACCTCAACCTAGCCGAGACCCTCATCAGGGCCTAGCTCCGAAGCGGCCACCCTCCACGTGGAGCTTGGCACTAAGGTAAGCAGAAATCCAGCTTGATGCTGGCCCTCACCTTCCCTTGGTAGCCCCACCAAAACCGGGGCTCTGTCTCTGTTCTCCACCTTATCCTCGACATATCCCTTACCCTCATCGGAGCCAAGCTCCGAAGAGGCCACCCTCAACACGGGGCTCAGGCACTGAAGGGCAGCCCCGTCTCAGCCCCACCAGTACCGGGGCTCTGTGTCTCTGCTCGCACCTAACAGCGACCTATCCCTTACCCTCATCGGAGCCAAGCTCCGAAGCGACCACTCCCCACGTGGGGCTTAGGTACTGAATGAGCCTGGAATCAAGGTTGATGCTGGCCCTCACGATCTCTTTGCAGCCCCTTCTCAGCCCCACCAATACCGGGGCTCTGTATCTGTTCTCCCACTTAGCCTCGACAGATCCCTTACCCTCATCAGGGCAAAGCGCCGCAGCGACCACTCTCCACATGGGGCTTGGCACTGAGATAGCCTGGAATCAAGGGTGGTGCTGGCCCTCACCTTCCATTTGCAGTCCCTAGGCAAGCCCACCAACACCGGGGCTCTGTGCCTGTTCTCCCTCCTAGCCGAGACCCTCATCAGGGCCAAGCTCCGAAGTGGCCACCGGCCACATGGAGCTAGGCACTGAAGTAGCCAGGAACCAAGGCTGATGCTGGCCCTCACGGCCAAGCTCCGATTAGGCCACCCTCGACATGGGACTCAGGCACTGAGATAGCCAGGAACCAAGATTGATGGTGGCCCTCACCTTCTATTTGCAGTCCCTAGGCAGCCCCACCAACACCGGAGCTCTGTGCCTGTTCTCCCTTCTAACCTCAACCTAGCCGAGACCCTCATCAGGGCCAAGCTCCGAAGTGGCCACCGGCCACATGGAGCTAGGCACTGAAGTAGCCAGGAACCAAGGCTGATGCTGGCCCTCACGGTCCCTTGGCAGCCCCACCAACACCGGGGCTCTGTGCCTGTTCTCCCACCTAACCTCAACCGAGCCCTGACCCTCATCAGGGCCTAGCTCCGAAGCGGCCACCCTCCACGTGGAGCTTGGCACTAAGGTAAGCAGAAATCCAGCTTGATGCTGGCCCTCACCTTCCCTTGGTAGCCCCACCAAAACCGGGGCTCTGTCTCTGTTCTCCACCTTATCCTCGACATATCCCTTACCCTCATCGGAGCCAAGCTCCGAAGAGGCCACCCTCAACATGGGGCTCAGGCACTGAAGGGCAGCCCCGTCTCAGCCCCACCAATACCGGGGCTCTGTGTCTCTGCTCGCACCTAACAGCGACCTATCCCTTACCCTCATCGGAGCCAAGCTCCGAAGCGACCACTCCCCACGTGGGGCTTAGGTACTGAAGTAGCCTGGAATCAAGGTTGATGCTGGCCCTCACGATCTCTTTGCAGCCCCTTCTCAGCCCCACCAATACCGGGGCTCTGTATCTGTTCTCCCACTTAGCCTCGACAGATCCCTTACCCTCATCAGGGCAAAGCGCCGCAGCGACCACTCTCCACATGGGGCTTGGCACTGAGATAGCCAGGAATCAAGGGTGGTGCTGGCCCTCACCTTCCATTTGCAGTCCCTAGGCAAGCCCACCAACACCGGGGCTCTGTGCCTGTTCTCCCTCCTAACCTCAACCTAGCCGAGACCCTCATCAGGGCCAAGCTCCGAAGTGGCCACCGGCCACATGGAGCTAGGCACTGAAGTAGCCAGGAACCAAGGCTGATGCTGCCCCTCACGGTCCCTTGGCAGCCCCACCAACACCGGGGCTCTGTGCCTGTTCTCCCACCTAACCTCAACCGAGCCCTGACCCTCATCAGGGCCTAGCTCCGAAGCGGCCACCCTCCACGTGGAGCTTGGCACTAAGGTAAGCAGAAATCCAGCTTGATGCTGGCCCTCACCTTCCCTTGGTAGCCCCACCAAAACCGGGGCTCTGTCTCTGTTCTCCACCTTATCCTCGACATATCCCTTACCCTCATCAGGGCCAAGCTCCGAAGTGGCCACCGGCCACATGGAGCTAGGCACTGAAGTAGCCAGGAACCAAGGCTGATACTGCCCCTCACGGTCCCTTGGCAGCCCCACCAACACCGGGGCTCTGTGCCTGTTCTCCCTCCTAACCTCAACCTAGCCGAGACCCTCATCAGGGCCAAGCTCCGAAGCGGCCACCCTCCACGTGGAGCTTGGCACTAAGGTAACCAGAAATCCAGCTTGATGCTGGCCCTCACCTTCCCTTGGCAGCCCCACCAACACCGGGGCTCTGTGCCTGTTCTCCCACCTAACCTCAACCGAGCCCTGACCCTCATCAGGGCCTAGCTCCGAAGCGGCCACCCTCCACGTGGAGCTTGGCACTAAGGTAAGCAGAAATCCAGCTTGATGCTGGCCCTCACCTTCCCTTGGTAGCCCCACCAAAACCGGGGCTCTGTCTCTGTTCTCCACCTTATCCTCGACATATCCCTTACCCTCATCAGGGCCAAGCTCCGAAGTGGCCACCGGCCACATGGAGCTAGGCACTGAAGTAGCCAGGAACCAAGGCTGATACTGCCCCTCACAGTCCCTTGGCAGCCCCACCAACACCGGGGCTCTGTGCCTGTTCTCCCTCCTAACCTCAACCTAGCCGAGACCCTCATCAGGGCCTAGCTCCGAAGCGGCCACCCTCCACGTGGAGCTTGGCACTAAGGTAAGCAGAAATCCAGCTTGATGCTGGCCCTCACCTTCCCTTGGTAGCCCCACCAAAACCGGGGCTCTGTCTCTGTTCTCCACCTTATCCTCGACATATCCCTTACCCTCATCGGAGCCAAGCTCCGAAGAGGCCACCCTCAACATGGGGCTCAGGCACTGAAGGGCAGCCCCGTCTCAGCCCCACCAGTACCGGGGCTCTGTGTCTCTGCTCGCACCTAACAGCGACCTATCCCTTACCCTCATCGGAGCCAAGCTCCGAAGCGACCACTCCCCACGTGGGGCTTAGGTACTGAATGAGCCTGGAATCAAGGTTGATGCTGGCCCTCACGATCTCTTTGCAGCCCCTTCTCAGCCCCACCAATACCGGGGCTCTGTATCTGTTCTCCCACTTAGCCTCGACAGATCCCTTACCCTCATCAGGGCAAAGCGCCGCAGCGACCACTCTCCACATGGGGCTTGGCACTGAGATAGCCAGGAATCAAGGGTGGTGCTGGCCCTCACCTTCCATTTGCAGTCCCTAGGCAAGCCCACCAACACCGGGGCTCTGTGCCTGTTCTCCCTCCTAGCCGAGACCCTCATCAGGGCCAAGCTCCGAAGTGGCCACCGGCCACATGGAGCTAGGCACTGAAGTAGCCAGGAACCAAGGCTGATGCTGGCCCTCACGGCCAAGCTCCGATTAGGCCACCCTCGACATGGGACTCAGGCACTGAGATAGCCAGGAACCAAGATTGATGGTGGCCCTCACCTTCCATTTGCAGTCCCTAGGCAGCCCCACCAACACCGGGGCTCTGTGCCTGTTCTCCCTCCTAACCTCAACCTAGCCGAGACCCTCATCAGGGCCAAGCTCCGAAGTGGCCACCGGCCACATGGAGCTAGGCACTGAAGTAGCCAGGAACCAAGACTGATGCTGCCCCTCACGGTCCCTTGGCAGCCCCACCAACACCGGGGCTCTGTGCCTGTTCTCCCACCTAACCTCAACCGAGCCCTGACCCTCATCAGGGCCTAGCTCCGAAGCGGCCACCCTCCACGTGGAGCTTGGCACTAAGGTAAGCAGAAATCCAGCTTGATGCTGGCCCTCACCTTCCCTTGGTAGCCCCACCAAAACCGGGGCTCTGTCTCTGTTCTCCACCTTATCCTCGACATATCCCTTACCCTCATCAGGGCCAAGCTCCGAAGTGGCCACCGGCCACATGGAGCTAGGCACTGAAGTAGCCAGGAACCAAGGCTGATACTGCCCCTCACGGTCCCTTGGCAGCCCCACCAACACCAGGGCTCTGTGCCTGTTCTCCCTCCTAACCTCAACCTAGCCGAGACCCTCATCAGGGCCAAGCTCCGAAGCGGCCACCCTCCACGTGGAGCTTGGCACTAAGGTAACCAGAAATCCAGCTTGATGCTGGCCCTCACCTTCCCTTGGCAGCCCCACCAACACCGGGGCTCTGTGCCTGTTCTCCCACCTAACCTCAACCGAGCCCTGACCCTCATCAGGGCCTAGCTCCGAAGCGGCTACCCTCCACGTGGAGCTTGGCACTAAGGTAAGCAGAAATCCAGCTTGATGCTGGCCCTCACCTTCCCTTGGTAGCCCCACCAAAACCGGGGCTCTGTCTCTGTTCTCCACCTTATCCTCAACATATCCCTTACCCTCATCAGGGCCAAGCTCCGAAGTGGCCACCGGCCACATGGAGCTAAGCACTGAAGTAGCCAGGAACCAAGGCTGATACTGCCCCTCACAGTCCCTTGGCAGCCCCACCAACACCGGGGCTCTGTGCCTGTTCTCCCTCCTAACCTCAACCTAGCCGAGACCCTCATCAGGGCCTAGCTCCGAAGCGGCCACCCTCCACGTGGAGCTTGGCACTAAGGTAAGCAGAAATCCAGCTTGATGCTGGCCCTCACCTTCCCTTGGTAGCCCCACCAAAACCGGGGCTCTGTCTCTGTTCTCCACCTTATCCTCGACATATCCCTTACCCTCATCGGAGCCAAGCTCCGAAGAGGCCACCCTCAACATGGGGCTCAGGCACTGAAGGGCAGCCCCATCAATACCGGGGCTCTGTGTCTCTGCTCGCACCTAACAGCGACCTATCCCTTACCCTCATCGGAGCCAAGCTCCGAAGCGACCACTCCCCACGTGGGGCTTAGGTACTGAAGTAGCCTGGAATCAAGGTTGATGCTGGCCCTCACGATCTCTTTGCAGCCCCTTCTCAGCCCCACCAATACCGGGGCTCTGTATCTGTTCTCCCACTTAGCCTCGACAGATCCCTTACCCTCATCAGGGCAAAGCGCCGCAGCGACCACTCTCCACATGGGGCTTGGCACTGAGATAGCCAGGAATCAAGGGTGGTGCTGCCCCTCACGGTCCCTAGGCAGCCCCACCAACACCGGGGCTCTGTGCCTGTTCTCCCACCTAACCTCAACCGAGCCCTGACCCTCATCAGGGCCTAGCTCCGAAGCGGCCACCCTCCACGTTGAGCTTGGCACTAAGGTAAGCAGAAATCCAGCTTGATGCTGGCCCTCACCTTCCCTTGGTAGCCCCACCAAAACCGGGGCTCTGTCTCTGTTCTCCACCTTATCCTCGACATATCCCTTACCCTCATCGGAGCCAAGCTCCGAAGAGGCCACCCTCAACATGGGGCTCAGGCACTGAAGGGCAGCCCCGTCTCAGCCCCACCAATACCGGGGCTCTGTGTCTCTGCTCGCACCTAACAGCGACCTATCCCTTACACTCATCGGAGCCAAGCTCCGAAGCGACCACTCCCCACGTGGGGCTTAGGTACTGAATGAGCCTGGAATCAAGGTTGATGCTGTCCCTCACGATCTCTTTGCAGCCCCTTCTCAGCCCCACCAATACCGGGGCTCTGTATCTGTTCTCCCACTTAGCCTCGACAGATCCCTTACCCTCATCAGGGCAAAGCGCCGCAGCGACCACTCTCCACATGGGGCTTGGCACTGAGATAGCCAGGAATCAAGGGTGGTGCTGGCCCTCACCTTCCATTTGCAGTCCCTAGGCAAGCCCACCAACACCGGGGCTCTGTGCCTGTTCTCCCTCCTAGCCGAGACCCTCATCAGGGCCAAGCTCCGAAGTGGCCACCGGCCACATGGAGCTAGGCACTGAAGTAGCCAGGAACCAAGGCTGATGCTGGCCCTCACGGCCAAGCTCCGATTAGGCCACCCTCGACATGGGACTCAGGCACTGAGATAGCCAGGAACCAAGATTGATGGTGGCCCTCACCTTCCATTTGCAGTCCCTAGGCAGCCCCACCAACACCGGGGCTCTGTGCCTGTTCTCCCTCCTAACCTCAACCTAGCCGAGACCCTCATCAGGGCCAAGCTCCGAAGTGGCCACCGGCCACATGGAGCTAGGCACTGAAGTAGCCAGGAACCAAGGCTGATGCTGCCCCTCACGGTCCCTTGGCAGCCCCACCAACACCGGGGCTCTGTGCCTGTTCTCCCACCTAACCTCAACCGAGCCCTGACCCTCATCAGGGCCTAGCTCCGAAGCGGCCACCCTCCACGTGGAGCTTGGCACTAAGGTAAGCAGAAATCCAGCTTGATGCTGGCCCTCACCTTCCCTTGGTAGCCCCACCAAAACCGGGGCTCTGTCTCTGTTCTCCACCTTATCCTCGACATATCCCTTACCCTCATCAGGGCCAAGCTCCGAAGTGGCCACCGGCCACATGGAGCTAGGCACTGAAGTAGCCAGGAACCAAGGCTGATACTGCCCCTCACGGTCCCTTGGCAGCCCCACCAACACCGGGGCTCTGTGCCTGTTCTCCCTCCTAACCTCAACCTAGCCGAGACCCTCATCAGGGCCAAGCTCCGAAGCGGCCACCCTCCACGTGGAGCTTGGCACTAAGGTAACCAGAAATCCAGCTTGATGCTGGCCCTCACCTTCCCTTGGCAGCCCCACCAACACCGGGGCTCTGTGCCTGTTCTCCCACCTAACCTCAACCGAGCCCTGACCCTCATCAGGGCCTAGCTCCGAAGCGGCCACCCTCCACGTGGAGCTTGGCACTAAGGTAAGCAGAAATCCAGCTTGATGCTGGCCCTCACCTTCCCTTGGTAGCCCCACCAAAACCGGGGCTCTGTCTCTGTTCTCCACCTTATCCTCGACATATCCCTTACCCTCATCAGGGCCAAGCTCCGAAGTGGCCACCGGCCACATGGAGCTAGGCACTGAAGTAGCCAGGAACCAAGGCTGATACTGCCCCTCACAGTCCCTTGGCAGCCCCACCAACACCGGGGCTCTGTGCCTGTTCTCCCTCCTAACCTCAACCTAGCCGAGACCCTCATCAGGGCCTAGCTCCGAAGCGGCCACCCTCCACGTGGAGCTTGGCACTAAGGTAAGCAGAAATCCAGCTTGATGCTGGCCCTCACCTTCCCTTGGTAGCCCCACCAAAACCGGGGCTCTGTCTCTGTTCTCCACCTTATCCTCGACATATCCCTTACCCTCATCGGAGCCAAGCTCCGAAGAGGCCACCCTCAACATGGGGCTCAGGCACTGAAGGGCAGCCCCGTCTCAGCCCCACCAGTACCGGGGCTCTGTGTCTCTGCTCGCACCTAACAGCGACCTATCCCTTACCCTCATCGGAGCCAAGCTCCGAAGCGACCACTCCCCACGTGGGGCTTAGGTACTGAATGAGCCTGGAATCAAGGTTGATGCTGTCCCTCACGATCTCTTTGCAGCCCCTTCTCAGCCCCACCAATACCGGGGCTCTGTATCTGTTCTCCCACTTAGCCTCGACAGATCCCTTACCCTCATCAGGGCAAAGCGCCGCAGCGACCACTCTCCACATGGGGCTTGGCACTGAGATAGCCAGGAATCAAGGGTGGTGCTGCCCCTCACGGTCCCTAGGCAGCCCCACCAACACCGGGGCTCTGTGCCTGTTCTCCCACCTAACCTCAACCGAGCCCTGACCCTCATCAGGGCCTAGCTCCGAAGCGGCCACCCTCCACGTGGAGCTTGGCACTAAGGTAAGCAGAAATCCAGCTTGATGCTGGCCCTCACCTTCCCTTGGTAGCCCCACCAAAACCGGGGCTCTGTCTCTGTTCTCCACCTTATCCTCGACATATCCCTTACCCTCATCGGAGCCAAGCTCCGAAGAGGCCACCCTCAACATGGGGCTCAGGCACTGAAGGGCAGCCCCGTCTCAGCCCCACCAATACCGGGGCTCTGTGTCTCTGCTCGCACCTAACAGCGACCTATCCCTTACCCTCATCGGAGCCAAGCTCCGAAGCGACCACTCCCCACGTGGGGCTTAGGTACTGAAGTAGCCTGGAATCAAGGTTGATGCTGTCCCTCACGATCTCTTTGCAGCCCCTTCTCAGCCCCACCAATACCGGGGCTCTGTATCTGTTCTCCCACTTAGCCTCGACAGATCCCTTACCCTCATCAGGGCAAAGCGCCGCAGCGACCACTCTCCACATGGGGCTTGGCACTGAGATAGCCAGGAATCAAGGGTGGTGCTGGCCCTCACCTTCCATTTGCAGTCCCTAGGCAAGCCCACCAACACCGGGGCTCTGTGCCTGTTCTCCCTCCTAGCCGAGACCCTCATCAGGGCCAAGCTCCGAAGTGGCCACCGGCCACATGGAGCTAGGCACTGAAGTAGCCAGGAACCAAGGCTGATGCTGGCCCTCACGGCCAAGCTCCGATTAGGCCACCCTCGACATGGGACTCAGGCACTGAGATAGCCAGGAACCAAGATTGATGGTGGCCCTCACCTTCCATTTGCAGTCCCTAGGCAGCCCCACCAACACCGGGGCTCTGTGCCTGTTCTCCCTTCTAACCTCAACCTAGCCGAGACCCTCATCAGGGCCAAGCTCCGAAGTGGCCACCGGCCACATGGAGCTAGGCACTGAAGTAGCCAGGAACCAAGGCTGATACTGCCCCTCACGGTCCCTTGGCAGCCCCACCAACACCAGGGCTCTGTGCCTGTTCTCCCTCCTAACCTCAACCTAGCCGAGACCCTCATCAGGGCCAAGCTCCGAAGCGGCCACCCTCCACGTGGAGCTTGGCACTAAGGTAACCAGAAATCCAGCTTGATGCTGGCCCTCACCTTCCCTTGGCAGCCCCACCAACACCGGGGCTCTGTGCCTGTTCTCCCACCTAACCTCAACCGAGCCCTGACCCTCATCAGGGCCTAGCTCCGAAGCGGCCACCCTCCACGTGGAGCTTGGCACTAAGGTAAGCAGAAATCCAGCTTGATGCTGGCCCTCACCTTCCCTTGGTAGCCCCACCAAAACCGGGGCTCTGTCTCTGTTCTCCACCTTATCCTCGACATATCCCTTACCCTCATCAGGGCCAAGCTCCGAAGTGGCCACCGGCCACATGGAGCTAAGCACTGAAGTAGCCAGGAACCAAGGCTGATACTGCCCCTCACAGTCCCTTGGCAGCCCCACCAACACCGGGGCTCTGTGCCTGTTCTCCCTCCTAACCTCAACCTAGCCGAGACCCTCATCAGGGCCTAGCTCCGAAGCGGCCACCCTCCACGTGGAGCTTGGCACTAAGGTAACCAGAAATCCAGCTTGATGCTGGCCCTCACCTTCCCTTGGTAGCCCCACCAAAACCGGGGCTCTGTCTCTGTTCTCCACCTTATCCTCGACATATCCCTTACCCTCATCGGAGCCAAGCTCCGAAGAGGCCACCCTCAACATGGGGCTCAGGCACTGAAGGGCAGCCCCATCAATACCGGGGCTCTGTGTCTCTGCTCGCACCTAACAGCGACCTATCCCTTACCCTCATCGGAGCCAAGCTCCGAAGCGACCACTCCCCACGTGGGGCTTAGGTACTGAAGTAGCCTGGAATCAAGGTTGATGCTGGCCCTCACGATCTCTTTGCAGCCCCTTCTCAGCCCCACCAATACCGGGGCTCTGTATCTGTTCTCCCACTTAGCCTCGACAGATCCCTTACCCTCATCAGGGCAAAGCGCCGCAGCGACCACTCTCCACATGGGGCTTGGCACTGAGATAGCCAGGAATCAAGGGTGGTGCTGCCCCTCACGGTCCCTAGGCAGCCCCACCAACACCGGGGCTCTGTGCCTGTTCTCCCACCTAACCTCAACCGAGCCCTGACCCTCATCAGGGCCTAGCTCCGAAGCGGCCACCCTCCACGTTGAGCTTGGCACTAAGGTAAGCAGAAATCCAGCTTGATGCTGGCCCTCACCTTCCCTTGGTAGCCCCACCAAAACCGGGGCTCTGTCTCTGTTCTCCACCTTATCCTCGACATATCCCTTACCCTCATCGGAGCCAAGCTCCGAAGAGGCCACCCTCAACATGGGGCTCAGGCACTGAAGGGCAGCCCCGTCTCAGCCCCACCAATACCGGGGCTCTGTGTCTCTGCTCGCACCTAACAGCGACCTATCCCTTACACTCATCGGAGCCAAGCTCCGAAGCGACCACTCCCCACGTGGGGCTTAGGTACTGAATGAGCCTGGAATCAAGGTTGATGCTGGCCCTCACGATCTCTTTGCAGCCCCTTCTCAGCCCCACCAATACCGGGGCTCTGTATCTGTTCTCCCACTTAGCCTCGACAGATCCCTTACCCTCATCAGGGCAAAGCGCCGCAGCGACCACTCTCCACATGGGGCTTGGCACTGAGATAGCCAGGAATCAAGGGTGGTGCTGGCCCTCACCTTCCATTTGCAGTCCCTAGGCAAGCCCACCAACACCGGGGCTCTGTGCCTGTTCTCCCTCCTAGCCGAGACCCTCATCAGGGCCAAGCTCCGAAGTGGCCACCGGCCACATGGAGCTAGGCACTGAAGTAGCCAGGAACCAAGGCTGATGCTGGCCCTCACGGCCAAGCTCCGATTAGGCCACCCTCGACATGGGACTCAGGCACTGAGATAGCCAGGAACCAAGATTGATGGTGGCCCTCACCTTCCATTTGCAGTCCCTAGGCAGCCCCACCAACACCGGGGCTCTGTGCCTGTTCTCCCTCCTAACCTCAACCTAGCCGAGACCCTCATCAGGGCCAAGCTCCGAAGTGGCCACCGGCCACATGGAGCTAGGCACTGAAGTAGCCAGGAACCAAGGCTGATGCTGCCCCTCACGGTCCCTTGGCAGCCCCACCAACACCGGGGCTCTGTGCCTGTTCTCCCACCTAACCTCAACCGAGCCCTGACCCTCATCAGGGCCTAGCTCCGAAGCGGCCACCCTCCACGTGGAGCTTGGCACTAAGGTAAGCAGAAATCCAGCTTGATGCTGGCCCTCACCTTCCCTTGGTAGCCCCACCAAAACCGGGGCTCTGTCTCTGTTCTCCACCTTATCCTCGACATATCCCTTACCCTCATCAGGGCCAAGCTCCGAAGTGGCCACCGGCCACATGGAGCTAGGCACTGAAGTAGCCAGGAACCAAGGCTGATACTGCCCCTCACGGTCCCTTGGCAGCCCCACCAACACCGGGGCTCTGTGCCTGTTCTCCCTCCTAACCTCAACCTAGCCGAGACCCTCATCAGGGCCAAGCTCCGAAGCGGCCACCCTCCACGTGGAGCTTGGCACTAAGGTAACCAGAAATCCAGCTTGATGCTGGCCCTCACCTTCCCTTGGCAGCCCCACCAACACCGGGGCTCTGTGCCTGTTCTCCCACCTAACCTCAACCGAGCCCTGACCCTCATCAGGGCCTAGCTCCGAAGCGGCCACCCTCCACGTGGAGCTTGGCACTAAGGTAAGCAGAAATCCAGCTTGATGCTGGCCCTCACCTTCCCTTGGTAGCCCCACCAAAACCGGGGCTCTGTCTCTGTTCTCCACCTTATCCTCGACATATCCCTTACCCTCATCAGGGCCAAGCTCCGAAGTGGCCACCGGCCACATGGAGCTAGGCACTGAAGTAGCCAGGAACCAAGGCTGATACTGCCCCTCACAGTCCCTTGGCAGCCCCACCAACACCGGGGCTCTGTGCCTGTTCTCCCTCCTAACCTCAACCTAGCCGAGACCCTCATCAGGGCCTAGCTCCGAAGCGGCCACCCTCCACGTGGAGCTTGGCACTAAGGTAACCAGAAATCCAGCTTGATGCTGGCCCTCACCTTCCCTTGGTAGCCCCACCAAAACCGGGGCTCTGTCTCTGTTCTCCACCTTATCCTCGACATATCCCTTACCCTCATCGGAGCCAAGCTCCGAAGAGGCCACCCTCAACATGGGGCTCAGGCACTGAAGGGCAGCCCCGTCTCAGCCCCACCAGTACCGGGGCTCTGTGTCTCTGCTCGCACCTAACAGCGACCTATCCCTTACCCTCATCGGAGCCAAGCTCCGAAGCGACCACTCCCCACGTGGGGCTTAGGTACTGAATGAGCCTGGAATCAAGGTTGATGCTGTCCCTCACGATCTCTTTGCAGCCCCTTCTCAGCCCCACCAATACCGGGGCTCTGTATCTGTTCTCCCACTTAGCCTCGACAGATCCCTTACCCTCATCAGGGCAAAGCGCCGCAGCGACCACTCTCCACATGGGGCTTGGCACTGAGATAGCCAGGAATCAAGGGTGGTGCTGCCCCTCACGGTCCCTAGGCAGCCCCACCAACACCGGGGCTCTGTGCCTGTTCTCCCACCTAACCTCAACCGAGCCCTGACCCTCATCAGGGCCTAGCTCCGAAGCGGCCACCCTCCACGTGGAGCTTGGCACTAAGGTAAGCAGAAATCCAGCTTGATGCTGGCCCTCACCTTCCCTTGGTAGCCCCACCAAAACCGGGGCTCTGTCTCTGTTCTCCACCTTATCCTCGACATATCCCTTACCCTCATCGGAGCCAAGCTCCGAAGAGGCCACCCTCAACATGGGGCTCAGGCACTGAAGGGCAGCCCCGTCTCAGCCCCACCAATACCGGGGCTCTGTGTCTCTGCTCGCACCTAACAGCGACCTATCCCTTACCCTCATCGGAGCCAAGCTCCGAAGCGACCACTCCCCACGTGGGGCTTAGGTACTGAAGTAGCCTGGAATCAAGGTTGATGCTGGCCCTCACGATCTCTTTGCAGCCCCTTCTCAGCCCCACCAATACCGGGGCTCTGTATCTGTTCTCCCACTTAGCCTCGACAGATCCCTTACCCTCATCAGGGCAAAGCGCCGCAGCGACCACTCTCCACATGGGGCTTGGCACTGAGATAGCCAGGAATCAAGGGTGGTGCTGCCCCTCACGGTCCCTAGGCAGCCCCACCAACACCGGGGCTCTGTGCCTGTTCTCCCACCTAACCTCAACCGAGCCCTGACCCTCATCAGGGCCTAGCTCCGAAGCGGCCACCCTCCACGTTGAGCTTGGCACTAAGGTAAGCAGAAATCCAGCTTGATGCTGGCCCTCACCTTCCCTTGGTAGCCCCACCAAAACCGGGGCTCTGTCTCTGTTCTCCACCTTATCCTCGACATATCCCTTACCCTCATCGGAGCCAAGCTCCGAAGAGGCCACCCTCAACATGGGGCTCAGGCACTGAAGGGCAGCCCCGTCTCAGCCCCACCAATACCGGGGCTCTGTGTCTCTGCTCGCACCTAACAGCGACCTATCCCTTACACTCATCGGAGCCAAGCTCCGAAGCGACCACTCCCCACGTGGGGCTTAGGTACTGAATGAGCCTGGAATCAAGGTTGATGCTGGCCCTCACGATCTCTTTGCAGCCCCTTCTCAGCCCCACCAATACCGGGGCTCTGTATCTGTTCTCCCACTTAGCCTCGACAGATCCCTTACCCTCATCAGGGCAAAGCGCCGCAGCGACCACTCTCCACATGGGGCTTGGCACTGAGATAGCCAGGAATCAAGGGTGGTGCTGGCCCTCACCTTCCATTTGCAGTCCCTAGGCAAGCCCACCAACACCGGGGCTCTGTGCCTGTTCTCCCTCCTAGCCGAGACCCTCATCAGGGCCAAGCTCCGAAGTGGCCACCGGCCACATGGAGCTAGGCACTGAAGTAGCCAGGAACCAAGGCTGATGCTGGCCCTCACGGCCAAGCTCCGATTAGGCCACCCTCGACATGGGACTCAGGCACTGAGATAGCCAGGAACCAAGATTGATGGTGGCCCTCACCTTCCATTTGCAGTCCCTAGGCAGCCCCACCAACACCGGGGCTCTGTGCCTGTTCTCCCTCCTAACCTCAACCTAGCCGAGACCCTCATCAGGGCCAAGCTCCGAAGTGGCCACCGGCCACATGGAGCTAGGCACTGAAGTAGCCAGGAACCAAGGCTGATGCTGCCCCTCACGGTCCCTTGGCAGCCCCACCAACACCGGGGCTCTGTGCCTGTTCTCCCACCTAACCTCAACCGAGCCCTGACCCTCATCAGGGCCTAGCTCCGAAGCGGCCACCCTCCACGTGGAGCTTGGCACTAAGGTAAGCAGAAATCCAGCTTGATGCTGGCCCTCACCTTCCCTTGGTAGCCCCACCAAAACCGGGGCTCTGTCTCTGTTCTCCACCTTATCCTCGACATATCCCTTACCCTCATCAGGGCCAAGCTCCGAAGTGGCCACCGGCCACATGGAGCTAGGCACTGAAGTAGCCAGGAACCAAGGCTGATACTGCCCCTCACGGTCCCTTGGCAGCCCCACCAACACCGGGGCTCTGTGCCTGTTCTCCCTCCTAACCTCAACCTAGCCGAGACCCTCATCAGGGCCAAGCTCCGAAGCGGCCACCCTCCACGTGGAGCTTGGCACTAAGGTAACCAGAAATCCAGCTTGATGCTGGCCCTCACCTTCCCTTGGCAGCCCCACCAACACCGGGGCTCTGTGCCTGTTCTCCCACCTAACCTCAACCGAGCCCTGACCCTCATCAGGGCCTAGCTCCGAAGCGGCCACCCTCCACGTGGAGCTTGGCACTAAGGTAAGCAGAAATCCAGCTTGATGCTGGCCCTCACCTTCCCTTGGTAGCCCCACCAAAACCGGGGCTCTGTCTCTGTTCTCCACCTTATCCTCGACATATCCCTTACCCTCATCAGGGCCAAGCTCCGAAGTGGCCACCGGCCACATGGAGCTAGGCACTGAAGTAGCCAGGAACCAAGGCTGATACTGCCCCTCACAGTCCCTTGGCAGCCCCACCAACACCGGGGCTCTGTGCCTGTTCTCCCTCCTAACCTCAACCTAGCCGAGACCCTCATCAGGGCCTAGCTCCGAAGCGGCCACCCTCCACGTGGAGCTTGGCACTAAGGTAACCAGAAATCCAGCTTGATGCTGGCCCTCACCTTCCCTTGGTAGCCCCACCAAAACCGGGGCTCTGTCTCTGTTCTCCACCTTATCCTCGACATATCCCTTACCCTCATCGGAGCCAAGCTCCGAAGAGGCCACCCTCAACATGGGGCTCAGGCACTGAAGGGCAGCCCCATCAATACCGGGGCTCTGTGTCTCTGCTCGCACCTAACAGCGACCTATCCCTTACCCTCATCGGAGCCAAGCTCCGAAGCGACCACTCCCCACGTGGGGCTTAGGTACTGAAGTAGCCTGGAATCAAGGTTGATGCTGGCCCTCACGATCTCTTTGCAGCCCCTTCTCAGCCCCACCAATACCGGGGCTCTGTATCTGTTCTCCCACTTAGCCTCGACAGATCCCTTACCCTCATCAGGGCAAAGCGCCGCAGCGACCACTCTCCACATGGGGCTTGGCACTGAGATAGCCAGGAATCAAGGGTGGTGCTGCCCCTCACGGTCCCTAGGCAGCCCCACCAACACCGGGGCTCTGTGCCTGTTCTCCCACCTAACCTCAACCGAGCCCTGACCCTCATCAGGGCCTAGCTCCGAAGCGGCCACCCTCCACGTTGAGCTTGGCACTAAGGTAAGCAGAAATCCAGCTTGATGCTGGCCCTCACCTTCCCTTGGTAGCCCCACCAAAACCGGGGCTCTGTCTCTGTTCTCCACCTTATCCTCGACATATCCCTTACCCTCATCGGAGCCAAGCTCCGAAGAGGCCACCCTCAACATGGGGCTCAGGCACTGAAGGGCAGCCCCGTCTCAGCCCCACCAATACCGGGGCTCTGTGTCTCTGCTCGCACCTAACAGCGACCTATCCCTTACACTCATCGGAGCCAAGCTCCGAAGCGACCACTCCCCACGTGGGGCTTAGGTACTGAATGAGCCTGGAATCAAGGTTGATGCTGTCCCTCACGATCTCTTTGCAGCCCCTTCTCAGCCCCACCAATACCGGGGCTCTGTATCTGTTCTCCCACTTAGCCTCGACAGATCCCTTACCCTCATCAGGGCAAAGCGCCGCAGCGACCACTCTCCACATGGGGCTTGGCACTGAGATAGCCAGGAATCAAGGGTGGTGCTGGCCCTCACCTTCCATTTGCAGTCCCTAGGCAAGCCCACCAACACCGGGGCTCTGTGCCTGTTCTCCCTCCTAGCCGAGACCCTCATCAGGGCCAAGCTCCGAAGTGGCCACCGGCCACATGGAGCTAGGCACTGAAGTAGCCAGGAACCAAGGCTGATGCTGGCCCTCACGGCCAAGCTCCGATTAGGCCACCCTCGACATGGGACTCAGGCACTGAGATAGCCAGGAACCAAGATTGATGGTGGCCCTCACCTTCCATTTGCAGTCCCTAGGCAGCCCCACCAACACCGGGGCTCTGTGCCTGTTCTCCCTCCTAACCTCAACCTAGCCGAGACCCTCATCAGGGCCAAGCTCCGAAGTGGCCACCGGCCACATGGAGCTAGGCACTGAAGTAGCCAGGAACCAAGGCTGATACTGCCCCTCACGGTCCCTTGGCAGCCCCACCAACACCGGGGCTCTGTGCCTGTTCTCCCTCCTAACCTCAACCTAGCCGAGACCCTCATCAGGGCCAAGCTCCGAAGCGGCCACCCTCCACGTGGAGCTTGGCACTAAGGTAACCAGAAATCCAGCTTGATGCTGGCCCTCACCTTCCCTTGGCAGCCCCACCAACACCGGGGCTCTGTGCCTGTTCTCCCACCTAACCTCAACCGAGCCCTGACCCTCATCAGGGCCTAGCTCCGAAGCGGCCACCCTCCACGTGGAGCTTGGCACTAAGGTAAGCAGAAATCCAGCTTGATGCTGGCCCTCACCTTCCCTTGGTAGCCCCACCAAAACCGGGGCTCTGTCTCTGTTCTCCACCTTATCCTCGACATATCCCTTACCCTCATCAGGGCCAAGCTCCGAAGTGGCCACCGGCCACATGGAGCTAGGCACTGAAGTAGCCAGGAACCAAGGCTGATACTGCCCCTCACAGTCCCTTGGCAGCCCCACCAACACCGGGGCTCTGTGCCTGTTCTCCCTCCTAACCTCAACCTAGCCGAGACCCTCATCAGGGCCTAGCTCCGAAGCGGCCACCCTCCACGTGGAGCTTGGCACTAAGGTAAGCAGAAATCCAGCTTGATGCTGGCCCTCACCTTCCCTTGGTAGCCCCACCAAAACCGGGGCTCTGTCTCTGTTCTCCACCTTATCCTCGACATATCCCTTACCCTCATCGGAGCCAAGCTCCGAAGAGGCCACCCTCAACATGGGGCTCAGGCACTGAAGGGCAGCCCCGTCTCAGCCCCACCAGTACCGGGGCTCTGTGTCTCTGCTCGCACCTAACAGCGACCTATCCCTTACCCTCATCGGAGCCAAGCTCCGAAGCGACCACTCCCCACGTGGGGCTTAGGTACTGAATGAGCCTGGAATCAAGGTTGATGCTGTCCCTCACGATCTCTTTGCAGCCCCTTCTCAGCCCCACCAATACCGGGGCTCTGTATCTGTTCTCCCACTTAGCCTCGACAGATCCCTTACCCTCATCAGGGCAAAGCGCCGCAGCGACCACTCTCCACATGGGGCTTGGCACTGAGATAGCCAGGAATCAAGGGTGGTGCTGCCCCTCACGGTCCCTAGGCAGCCCCACCAACACCGGGGCTCTGTGCCTGTTCTCCCACCTAACCTCAACCGAGCCCTGACCCTCATCAGGGCCTAGCTCCGAAGCGGCCACCCTCCACGTGGAGCTTGGCACTAAGGTAAGCAGAAATCCAGCTTGATGCTGGCCCTCACCTTCCCTTGGTAGCCCCACCAAAACCGGGGCTCTGTCTCTGTTCTCCACCTTATCCTCGACATATCCCTTACCCTCATCGGAGCCAAGCTCCGAAGAGGCCACCCTCAACATGGGGCTCAGGCACTGAAGGGCAGCCCCGTCTCAGCCCCACCAATACCGGGGCTCTGTGTCTCTGCTCGCACCTAACAGCGACCTATCCCTTACCCTCATCGGAGCCAAGCTCCGAAGCGACCACTCCCCACGTGGGGCTTAGGTACTGAAGTAGCCTGGAATCAAGGTTGATGCTGTCCCTCACGATCTCTTTGCAGCCCCTTCTCAGCCCCACCAATACCGGGGCTCTGTATCTGTTCTCCCACTTAGCCTCGACAGATCCCTTACCCTCATCAGGGCAAAGCGCCGCAGCGACCACTCTCCACATGGGGCTTGGCACTGAGATAGCCAGGAATCAAGGGTGGTGCTGGCCCTCACCTTCCATTTGCAGTCCCTAGGCAAGCCCACCAACACCGGGGCTCTGTGCCTGTTCTCCCTCCTAGCCGAGACCCTCATCAGGGCCAAGCTCCGAAGTGGCCACCGGCCACATGGAGCTAGGCACTGAAGTAGCCAGGAACCAAGGCTGATGCTGGCCCTCACGGCCAAGCTCCGATTAGGCCACCCTCGACATGGGACTCAGGCACTGAGATAGCCAGGAACCAAGATTGATGGTGGCCCTCACCTTCCATTTGCAGTCCCTAGGCAGCCCCACCAACACCGGGGCTCTGTGCCTGTTCTCCCTTCTAACCTCAACCTAGCCGAGACCCTCATCAGGGCCAAGCTCCGAAGTGGCCACCGGCCACATGGAGCTAGGCACTGAAGTAGCCAGGAACCAAGGCTGATACTGCCCCTCACGGTCCCTTGGCAGCCCCACCAACACCAGGGCTCTGTGCCTGTTCTCCCTCCTAACCTCAACCTAGCCGAGACCCTCATCAGGGCCAAGCTCCGAAGCGGCCACCCTCCACGTGGAGCTTGGCACTAAGGTAACCAGAAATCCAGCTTGATGCTGGCCCTCACCTTCCCTTGGCAGCCCCACCAACACCGGGGCTCTGTGCCTGTTCTCCCACCTAACCTCAACCGAGCCCTGACCCTCATCAGGGCCTAGCTCCGAAGCGGCCACCCTCCACGTGGAGCTTGGCACTAAGGTAAGCAGAAATCCAGCTTGATGCTGGCCCTCACCTTCCCTTGGTAGCCCCACCAAAACCGGGGCTCTGTCTCTGTTCTCCACCTTATCCTCGACATATCCCTTACCCTCATCAGGGCCAAGCTCCGAAGTGGCCACCGGCCACATGGAGCTAAGCACTGAAGTAGCCAGGAACCAAGGCTGATACTGCCCCTCACAGTCCCTTGGCAGCCCCACCAACACCGGGGCTCTGTGCCTGTTCTCCCTCCTAACCTCAACCTAGCCGAGACCCTCATCAGGGCCTAGCTCCGAAGCGGCCACCCTCCACGTGGAGCTTGGCACTAAGGTAACCAGAAATCCAGCTTGATGCTGGCCCTCACCTTCCCTTGGTAGCCCCACCAAAACCGGGGCTCTGTCTCTGTTCTCCACCTTATCCTCGACATATCCCTTACCCTCATCGGAGCCAAGCTCCGAAGAGGCCACCCTCAACATGGGGCTCAGGCACTGAAGGGCAGCCCCATCAATACCGGGGCTCTGTGTCTCTGCTCGCACCTAACAGCGACCTATCCCTTACCCTCATCGGAGCCAAGCTCCGAAGCGACCACTCCCCACGTGGGGCTTAGGTACTGAAGTAGCCTGGAATCAAGGTTGATGCTGGCCCTCACGATCTCTTTGCAGCCCCTTCTCAGCCCCACCAATACCGGGGCTCTGTATCTGTTCTCCCACTTAGCCTCGACAGATCCCTTACCCTCATCAGGGCAAAGCGCCGCAGCGACCACTCTCCACATGGGGCTTGGCACTGAGATAGCCAGGAATCAAGGGTGGTGCTGCCCCTCACGGTCCCTAGGCAGCCCCACCAACACCGGGGCTCTGTGCCTGTTCTCCCACCTAACCTCAACCGAGCCCTGACCCTCATCAGGGCCTAGCTCCGAAGCGGCCACCCTCCACGTTGAGCTTGGCACTAAGGTAAGCAGAAATCCAGCTTGATGCTGGCCCTCACCTTCCCTTGGTAGCCCCACCAAAACCGGGGCTCTGTCTCTGTTCTCCACCTTATCCTCGACATATCCCTTACCCTCATCGGAGCCAAGCTCCGAAGAGGCCACCCTCAACATGGGGCTCAGGCACTGAAGGGCAGCCCCGTCTCAGCCCCACCAATACCGGGGCTCTGTGTCTCTGCTCGCACCTAACAGCGACCTATCCCTTACACTCATCGGAGCCAAGCTCCGAAGCGACCACTCCCCACGTGGGGCTTAGGTACTGAATGAGCCTGGAATCAAGGTTGATGCTGGCCCTCACGATCTCTTTGCAGCCCCTTCTCAGCCCCACCAATACCGGGGCTCTGTATCTGTTCTCCCACTTAGCCTCGACAGATCCCTTACCCTCATCAGGGCAAAGCGCCGCAGCGACCACTCTCCACATGGGGCTTGGCACTGAGATAGCCAGGAATCAAGGGTGGTGCTGGCCCTCACCTTCCATTTGCAGTCCCTAGGCAAGCCCACCAACACCGGGGCTCTGTGCCTGTTCTCCCTCCTAGCCGAGACCCTCATCAGGGCCAAGCTCCGAAGTGGCCACCGGCCACATGGAGCTAGGCACTGAAGTAGCCAGGAACCAAGGCTGATGCTGGCCCTCACGGCCAAGCTCCGATTAGGCCACCCTCGACATGGGACTCAGGCACTGAGATAGCCAGGAACCAAGATTGATGGTGGCCCTCACCTTCCATTTGCAGTCCCTAGGCAGCCCCACCAACACCGGGGCTCTGTGCCTGTTCTCCCTCCTAACCTCAACCTAGCCGAGACCCTCATCAGGGCCAAGCTCCGAAGTGGCCACCGGCCACATGGAGCTAGGCACTGAAGTAGCCAGGAACCAAGGCTGATGCTGCCCCTCACGGTCCCTTGGCAGCCCCACCAACACCGGGGCTCTGTGCCTGTTCTCCCACCTAACCTCAACCGAGCCCTGACCCTCATCAGGGCCTAGCTCCGAAGCGGCCACCCTCCACGTGGAGCTTGGCACTAAGGTAAGCAGAAATCCAGCTTGATGCTGGCCCTCACCTTCCCTTGGTAGCCCCACCAAAACCGGGGCTCTGTCTCTGTTCTCCACCTTATCCTCGACATATCCCTTACCCTCATCAGGGCCAAGCTCCGAAGTGGCCACCGGCCACATGGAGCTAGGCACTGAAGTAGCCAGGAACCAAGGCTGATACTGCCCCTCACAGTCCCTTGGCAGCCCCACCAACACCGGGGCTCTGTGCCTGTTCTCCCTCCTAACCTCAACCTAGCCGAGACCCTCATCAGGGCCTAGCTCCGAAGCGGCCACCCTCCACGTGGAGCTTGGCACTAAGGTAACCAGAAATCCAGCTTGATGCTGGCCCTCACCTTCCCTTGGTAGCCCCACCAAAACCGGGGCTCTGTCTCTGTTCTCCACCTTATCCTCGACATATCCCTTACCCTCATCGGAGCCAAGCTCCGAAGAGGCCACCCTCAACATGGGGCTCAGGCACTGAAGGGCAGCCCCGTCTCAGCCCCACCAGTACCGGGGCTCTGTGTCTCTGCTCGCACCTAACAGCGACCTATCCCTTACCCTCATCGGAGCCAAGCTCCGAAGCGACCACTCCCCACGTGGGGCTTAGGTACTGAAGTAGCCTGGAATCAAGGTTGATGCTGTCCCTCACGATCTCTTTGCAGCCCCTTCTCAGCCCCACCAATACCGGGGCTCTGTATCTGTTCTCCCACTTAGCCTCGACAGATCCCTTACCCTCATCAGGGCAAAGCGCCGCAGCGACCACTCTCCACATGGGGCTTGGCACTGAGATAGCCAGGAATCAAGGGTGGTGCTGCCCCTCACGGTCCCTAGGCAGCCCCACCAACACCGGGGCTCTGTGCCTGTTCTCCCACCTAACCTCAACCGAGCCCTGACCCTCATCAGGGCCTAGCTCCGAAGCGGCCACCCTCCACGTGGAGCTTGGCACTAAGGTAAGCAGAAATCCAGCTTGATGCTGGCCCTCACCTTCCCTTGGTAGCCCCACCAAAACCGGGGCTCTGTCTCTGTTCTCCACCTTATCCTCGACATATCCCTTACCCTCATCGGAGCCAAGCTCCGAAGAGGCCACCCTCAACATGGGGCTCAGGCACTGAAGGGCAGCCCCGTCTCAGCCCCACCAATACCGGGGCTCTGTGTCTCTGCTCGCACCTAACAGCGACCTATCCCTTACCCTCATCGGAGCCAAGCTCCGAAGCGACCACTCCCCACGTGGGGCTTAGGTACTGAAGTAGCCTGGAATCAAGGTTGATGCTGGCCCTCACGATCTCTTTGCAGCCCCTTCTCAGCCCCACCAATACCGGGGCTCTGTATCTGTTCTCCCACTTAGCCTCGACAGATCCCTTACCCTCATCAGGGCAAAGCGCCGCAGCGACCACTCTCCACATGGGGCTTGGCACTGAGATAGCCAGGAATCAAGGGTGGTGCTGCCCCTCACGGTCCCTAGGCAGCCCCACCAACACCGGGGCTCTGTGCCTGTTCTCCCACCTAACCTCAACCGAGCCCTGACCCTCATCAGGGCCTAGCTCCGAAGCGGCCACCCTCCACGTTGAGCTTGGCACTAAGGTAAGCAGAAATCCAGCTTGATGCTGGCCCTCACCTTCCCTTGGTAGCCCCACCAAAACCGGGGCTCTGTCTCTGTTCTCCACCTTATCCTCGACATATCCCTTACCCTCATCGGAGCCAAGCTCCGAAGAGGCCACCCTCAACATGGGGCTCAGGCACTGAAGGGCAGCCCCGTCTCAGCCCCACCAATACCGGGGCTCTGTGTCTCTGCTCGCACCTAACAGCGACCTATCCCTTACACTCATCGGAGCCAAGCTCCGAAGCGACCACTCCCCACGTGGGGCTTAGGTACTGAATGAGCCTGGAATCAAGGTTGATGCTGGCCCTCACGATCTCTTTGCAGCCCCTTCTCAGCCCCACCAATACCGGGGCTCTGTATCTGTTCTCCCACTTAGCCTCGACAGATCCCTTACCCTCATCAGGGCAAAGCGCCGCAGCGACCACTCTCCACATGGGGCTTGGCACTGAGATAGCCAGGAATCAAGGGTGGTGCTGGCCCTCACCTTCCATTTGCAGTCCCTAGGCAAGCCCACCAACACCGGGGCTCTGTGCCTGTTCTCCCTCCTAGCCGAGACCCTCATCAGGGCCAAGCTCCGAAGTGGCCACCGGCCACATGGAGCTAGGCACTGAAGTAGCCAGGAACCAAGGCTGATGCTGGCCCTCACGGCCAAGCTCCGATTAGGCCACCCTCGACATGGGACTCAGGCACTGAGATAGCCAGGAACCAAGATTGATGGTGGCCCTCACCTTCCATTTGCAGTCCCTAGGCAGCCCCACCAACACCGGGGCTCTGTGCCTGTTCTCCCTCCTAACCTCAACCTAGCCGAGACCCTCATCAGGGCCAAGCTCCGAAGTGGCCACCGGCCACATGGAGCTAGGCACTGAAGTAGCCAGGAACCAAGGCTGATGCTGCCCCTCACGGTCCCTTGGCAGCCCCACCAACACCGGGGCTCTGTGCCTGTTCTCCCACCTAACCTCAACCGAGCCCTGACCCTCATCAGGGCCTAGCTCCGAAGCGGCCACCCTCCACGTGGAGCTTGGCACTAAGGTAAGCAGAAATCCAGCTTGATGCTGGCCCTCACCTTCCCTTGGTAGCCCCACCAAAACCGGGGCTCTGTCTCTGTTCTCCACCTTATCCTCGACATATCCCTTACCCTCATCAGGGCCAAGCTCCGAAGTGGCCACCGGCCACATGGAGCTAGGCACTGAAGTAGCCAGGAACCAAGGCTGATACTGCCCCTCACGGTCCCTTGGCAGCCCCACCAACACCGGGGCTCTGTGCCTGTTCTCCCTCCTAACCTCAACCTAGCCGAGACCCTCATCAGGGCCAAGCTCCGAAGCGGCCACCCTCCACGTGGAGCTTGGCACTAAGGTAACCAGAAATCCAGCTTGATGCTGGCCCTCACCTTCCCTTGGCAGCCCCACCAACACCGGGGCTCTGTGCCTGTTCTCCCACCTAACCTCAACCGAGCCCTGACCCTCATCAGGGCCTAGCTCCGAAGCGGCCACCCTCCACGTGGAGCTTGGCACTAAGGTAAGCAGAAATCCAGCTTGATGCTGGCCCTCACCTTCCCTTGGTAGCCCCACCAAAACCGGGGCTCTGTCTCTGTTCTCCACCTTATCCTCGACATATCCCTTACCCTCATCAGGGCCAAGCTCCGAAGTGGCCACCGGCCACATGGAGCTAGGCACTGAAGTAGCCAGGAACCAAGGCTGATACTGCCCCTCACAGTCCCTTGGCAGCCCCACCAACACCGGGGCTCTGTGCCTGTTCTCCCTCCTAACCTCAACCTAGCCGAGACCCTCATCAGGGCCTAGCTCCGAAGCGGCCACCCTCCACGTGGAGCTTGGCACTAAGGTAACCAGAAATCCAGCTTGATGCTGGCCCTCACCTTCCCTTGGTAGCCCCACCAAAACCGGGGCTCTGTCTCTGTTCTCCACCTTATCCTCGACATATCCCTTACCCTCATCGGAGCCAAGCTCCGAAGAGGCCACCCTCAACATGGGGCTCAGGCACTGAAGGGCAGCCCCGTCTCAGCCCCACCAGTACCGGGGCTCTGTGTCTCTGCTCGCACCTAACAGCGACCTATCCCTTACCCTCATCGGAGCCAAGCTCCGAAGCGACCACTCCCCACGTGGGGCTTAGGTACTGAATGAGCCTGGAATCAAGGTTGATGCTGTCCCTCACGATCTCTTTGCAGCCCCTTCTCAGCCCCACCAATACCGGGGCTCTGTATCTGTTCTCCCACTTAGCCTCGACAGATCCCTTACCCTCATCAGGGCAAAGCGCCGCAGCGACCACTCTCCACATGGGGCTTGGCACTGAGATAGCCAGGAATCAAGGGTGGTGCTGCCCCTCACGGTCCCTAGGCAGCCCCACCAACACCGGGGCTCTGTGCCTGTTCTCCCACCTAACCTCAACCGAGCCCTGACCCTCATCAGGGCCTAGCTCCGAAGCGGCCACCCTCCACGTGGAGCTTGGCACTAAGGTAAGCAGAAATCCAGCTTGATGCTGGCCCTCACCTTCCCTTGGTAGCCCCACCAAAACCGGGGCTCTGTCTCTGTTCTCCACCTTATCCTCGACATATCCCTTACCCTCATCGGAGCCAAGCTCCGAAGAGGCCACCCTCAACATGGGGCTCAGGCACTGAAGGGCAGCCCCGTCTCAGCCCCACCAATACCGGGGCTCTGTGTCTCTGCTCGCACCTAACAGCGACCTATCCCTTACACTCATCGGAGCCAAGCTCCGAAGCGACCACTCCCCACGTGGGGCTTAGGTACTGAATGAGCCTGGAATCAAGGTTGATGCTGGCCCTCACGATCTCTTTGCAGCCCCTTCTCAGCCCCACCAATACCGGGGCTCTGTATCTGTTCTCCCACTTAGCCTCGACAGATCCCTTACCCTCATCAGGGCAAAGCGCCGCAGCGACCACTCTCCACATGGGGCTTGGCACTGAGATAGCCAGGAATCAAGGGTGGTGCTGGCCCTCACCTTCCATTTGCAGTCCCTAGGCAAGCCCACCAACACCGGGGCTCTGTGCCTGTTCTCCCTCCTAGCCGAGACCCTCATCAGGGCCAAGCTCCGAAGTGGCCACCGGCCACATGGAGCTAGGCACTGAAGTAGCCAGGAACCAAGGCTGATGCTGGCCCTCACGGCCAAGCTCCGATTAGGCCACCCTCGACATGGGACTCAGGCACTGAGATAGCCAGGAACCAAGATTGATGGTGGCCCTCACCTTCCATTTGCAGTCCCTAGGCAGCCCCACCAACACCGGGGCTCTGTGCCTGTTCTCCCTCTTAACCTCAACCTAGCCGAGACCCTCATCAGGGCCAAGCTCCGAAGTGGCCACCGGCCACATGGAGCTAGGCACTGAAGTAGCCAGGAACCAAGGCTGATGCTGCCCCTCACGGTCCCTTGGCAGCCCCACCAACACCGGGGCTCTGTGCCTGTTCTCCCTCCTAACCTCAACCTAGCCGAGACCCTCATCAGGGCCAAGCTCCGAAGCGGCCACCCTCCACGTGGAGCTTGGCACTAAGGTAACCAGAAATCCAGCTTGATGCTGGCCCTCACGGTCCCTTGGCAGCCCCACCAACACCGGGGCTCTGTGCCTGTTCTCCCACCTAACCTCAACCGAGCCCTGACCCTCATCAGGGCCTAGCTCCGAAGCGGCCACCCTCCACGTGGAGCTTGGCACTAAGGTAAGCAGAAATCCAGCTTGATGCTGGCCCTCACCTTCCCTTGGTAGCCCCACCAAAACCGGGGCTCTGTCTCTGTTCTCCACCTTATCCTCGACATATCCCTTACCCTCATCAGGGCCAAGCTCCGAAGTGGCCACCGGCCACATGGAGCTAGGCACTGAAGTAGCCAGGAACCAAGGCTGATACTGCCCCTCACGGTCCCTTGGCAGCCCCACCAACACCGGGGCTCTGTGCCTGTTCTCCCTCCTAACCTCAACCTAGCCGAGACCCTCATCAGGGCCAAGCTCCGAAGCGGCCACCCTCCACGTGGAGCTTGGCACTAAGGTAACCAGAAATCCAGCTTGATGCTGGCCCTCACCTTCCCTTGGCAGCCCCACCAACACCGGGGCTCTGTGCCTGTTCTCCCACCTAACCTCAACCGAGCCCTGACCCTCATCAGGGCCTAGCTCCGAAGCGGCCACCCTCCACGTGGAGCTTGGCACTAAGGTAAGCAGAAATCCAGCTTGATGCTGGCCCTCACCTTCCCTTGGTAGCCCCACCAAAACCGGGGCTCTGTCTCTGTTCTCCACCTTATCCTCGACATATCCCTTACCCTCATCAGGGCCAAGCTCCGAAGTGGCCACCGGCCACATGGAGCTAGGCACTGAAGTAGCCAGGAACCAAGGCTGATACTGCCCCTCACGGTCCCTTGGCAGCCCCACCAACACCGGGGCTCTGTGCCTGTTCTCCCTCCTAACCTCAACCTAGCCGAGACCCTCATCAGGGCCTAGCTCCGAAGCGGCCACCCTCCACGTGGAGCTTGGCACTAAGGTAACCAGAAATCCAGCTTGATGCTGGCCCTCACCTTCCCTTGGTAGCCCCACCAAAACCGGGGCTCTGTCTCTGTTCTCCACCTTATCCTCGACATATCCCTTACCCTCATCGGAGCCAAGCTCCGAAGAGGCCACCCTCAACATGGGGCTCAGGCACTGAAGGGCAGCCCCGTCTCAGCCCCACCAGTACCGGGGCTCTGTGTCTCTGCTCGCACCTAACAGCGACCTATCCCTTACCCTCATCGGAGCCAAGCTCCGAAGCGACCACTCCCCACGTGGGGCTTAGGTACTGAAGTAGCCTGGAATCAAGGTTGATGCTGTCCCTCACGATCTCTTTGCAGCCCCTTCTCAGCCCCACCAATACCGGGGCTCTGTATCTGTTCTCCCACTTAGCCTCGACAGATCCCTTACCCTCATCAGGGCAAAGCGCCGCAGCGACCACTCTCCACATGGGGCTTGGCACTGAGATAGCCAGGAATCAAGGGTGGTGCTGCCCCTCACGGTCCCTAGGCAGCCCCACCAACACTGGGGCTCTGTGCCTGTTCTCCCACCTAACCTCAACCGAGCCCTGACCCTCATCAGGGCCTAGCTCCGAAGCGGCCACCCTCCACGTTGAGCTTGGCACTAAGGTAAGCAGAAATCCAGCTTGATGCTGGCCCTCACCTTCCCTTGGTAGCCCCACCAAAACCGGGGCTCTGTCTCTGTTCTCCACCTTATCCTCGACATATCCCTTACCCTCATCGGAGCCAAGCTCCGAAGAGGCCACCCTCAACATGGGGCTCAGGCACTGAAGGGCAGCCCCATCTCAGCCCCACCAATACCGGGGCTCTGTGTCTCTGCTCGCACCTAACAGCGACCTATCCTTTACCCTCATCGGAGCCAAGCTCCGAAGCGACCACTCCCCACGTGGGGCTTAGGTACTGAAGTAGCCTGGAATCAAGGTTGATGCTGGCCCTCACGATCTCTTTGCAGCCCCTTCTCAGCCCCACCAATACCGGGGCTCTGTATCTGTTCTCCCACTTAGCCTCGACAGATCCCTTACCCTCATCAGGGCAAAGCGCCGCAGCGACCACTCTCCACATGGGGCTTGGCACTGAGATAGCCAGGAATCAAGGGTGGTGCTGGCCCTCACCTTCCATTTGCAGTCCCTAGGCAAGCCCACCAACACCGGGGCTCTGTGCCTGTTCTCCCTCCTAGCCGAGACCCTCATCAGGGCCAAGCTCCGAAGTGGCCACCGGCCACATGGAGCTAGGCACTGAAGTAGCCAGGAACCAAGGCTGATGCTGGCCCTCACGGCCAAGCTCCGATTAGGCCACCCTCGACATGGGACTCAGGCACTGAGATAGCCAGGAACCAAGATTGATGGTGGCCCTCACCTTCCATTTGCAGTCCCTAGGCAGCCCCACCACCACCGGGGCTCTGTGCCTGTTCTCCCTCCTAACCTCAACCTAGCCGAGACCCTCATCAGGGCCAAGCTCCGAAGTGGCCACCGGCCACATGGAGCTAGGCACTGAAGTAGCCAGGAACCAAGGCTGATGCTGGCCCTCACGGCCAAGCTCCGATTAGGCCACCCTCGACATGGGACTCAGGCACTGAGATAGCCAGGAACCAAGATTGATGGTGGCCCTCACCTTCTATTTGCAGTCCCTAGGCAGCCCCACCAACACCGGGGCTCTGTGCCTGTTCTCCCTTCTAACCTCAACCTAGCCGAGACCCTCATCAGGGCCAAGCTCCGAAGTGGCCACCGGCCACATGGAGCTAGGCACTGAAGTAGCCAGGAACCAAGGCTGATGCTGCCCCTCACGGTCCCTAGGCAGCCCCACCAACACCGGGGCTCTGTGCCTGTTCTCCCACCTAACCTCAACCGAGCCCTGACCCTCATCAGGGCCTAGCTCCGAAGCGGCCACCCTCCACGTTGAGCTTGGCACTAAGGTAAGCAGAAATCCAGCTTGATGCTGGCCCTCACCTTCCCTTGGTAGCCCCACCAAAACCGGGGCTCTGTCTCTGTTCTCCACCTTATCCTCGACATATCCCTTACCCTCATCGGAGCCAAGCTCCGAAGAGGCCACCCTCAACATGGGGCTCAGGCACTGAAGGGCAGCCCCGTCTCAGCCCCACCAATACCGGGGCTCTGTGTCTCTGCTCGCACCTAACAGCGACCTATCCCTTACCCTCATCGGAGCCAAGCTCCGAAGCGACCACTCCCCACGTGGGGCTTAGGTACTGAAGTAGCCTGGAATCAAGGTTGATGCTGTCCCTCACGATCTCTTTGCAGCCCCTTCTCAGCCCCACCAATACCGGGGCTCTGTATCTGTTCTCCCACTTAGCCTCGACAGATCCCTTACCCTCATCAGGGCAAAGCGCCGCAGCGACCACTCTCCACATGGGGCTTGGCACTGAGATAGCCAGGAATCAAGGGTGGTGCTGGCCCTCACCTTCCATTTGCAGTCCCTAGGCAGCCCCACCAACAGCGGGGCTCTGTGCCTGTTCTCCCTCCTAACCTCAACCTAGCCGAGACCCTCATCAGGGCCAAGCTCCGAAGTGGCCACCGGCCACATGGAGCTAGGCACTGAAGTAGCCAGGAACCAAGGCTGATGCTGGCCCTCACGGCCAAGCTCCGATTAGGCCACCCTCGACATGGGACTCAGGCACTGAGATAGCCAGGAACCAAGATTGATGGTGGCCCTCACCTTCTATTTGCAGTCCCTAGGCAGCCCCACCAACACCGGGGCTCTGTGCCTGTTCTCCCTTCTAACCTCAACCTAGCCGAGACCCTCATCAGGGCCAAGCTCCGAAGTGGCCACCGGCCACATGGAGCTAGGCACTGAAGTAGCCAGGAACCAAGGCTGATGCTGCCCCTCACGGTCCCTAGGCAGCCCCACCAACACCGGGGCTCTGTGCCTGTTCTCCCACCTAACCTCAACCGAGCCCTGACCCTCATCAGGGCCTAGCTCCGAAGCGGCCACCCTCCACGTGGAGCTTGGCACTAAGGTAAGCAGAAATCCAGCTTGATGCTGGCCCTCACCTTCCCTTGGTAGCCCCACCAAAACCGGGGCTCTGTCTCTGTTCTCCACCTTATCCTCGACATATCCCTTACCCTCATCGGAGCCAAGCTCCGAAGAGGCCACCCTCAACATGGGGCTCAGGCACTGAAGGGCAGCCCCGTCTCAGCCCCACCAATACCGGGGCTCTGTGTCTCTGCTCGCACCTAACAGCGACCTATCCCTTACCCTCATCGGAGCCAAGCTCCGAAGCGACCACTCCCCACGTGGGGCTTAGGTACTGAAGTAGCCTGGAATCAAGGTTGATGCTGTCCCTCACGATCTCTTTGCAGCCCCTTCTCAGCCCCACCAATACCGGGGCTCTGTATCTGTTCTCCCACTTAGCCTCGACAGATCCCTTACCCTCATCAGGGCAAAGCGCCGCAGCGACCACTCTCCACATGGGGCTTGGCACTGAGATAGCCAGGAATCAAGGGTGGTGCTGGCCCTCACCTTCCATTTGCAGTCCCTAGGCAGCCCCACCAACAGCGGGGCTCTGTGCCTGTTCTCCCTCCTAACCTCAACCTAGCCGAGACCCTCATCAGGGCCAAGCTCCGAAGTGGCCACCGGCCACATGGAGCTAGGCACTGAAGTAGCCAGGAACCAAGGCTGATGCTGGCCCTCACGGCCAAGCTCCGATTAGGCCACCCTCGACATGGGACTCAGGCACTGAGATAGCCAGGAACCAAGATTGATGGTGGCCCTCACCTTCTATTTGCAGTCCCTAGGCAGCCCCACCAACACCGGGGCTCTGTGCCTGTTCTCCCTTCTAACCTCAACCTAGCCGAGACCCTCATCAGGGCCAAGCTCCGAAGTGGCCACCGGCCACATGGAGCTAGGCACTGAAGTAGCCAGGAACCAAGGCTGATGCTGCCCCTCACGGTCCCTAGGCAGCCCCACCAACACCGGGGCTCTGTGCCTGTTCTCCCACCTAACCTCAACCGAGCCCTGACCCTCATCAGGGCCTAGCTCCGAAGCGGCCACCCTCCACGTTGAGCTTGGCACTAAGGTAAGCAGAAATCCAGCTTGATGCTGGCCCTCACCTTCCCTTGGTAGCCCCACCAAAACCGGGGCTCTGTCTCTGTTCTCCACCTTATCCTCGACATATCCCTTACCCTCATCGGAGCCAAGCTCCGAAGAGGCCACCCTCAACATGGGGCTCAGGCACTGAAGGGCAGCCCCGTCTCAGCCCCACCAATACCGGGGCTCTGTGTCTCTGCTCGCACCTAACAGCGACCTATCCCTTACCCTCATCGGAGCCATGCTCCGAAGCGACCACTCCCCACGTGGGGCTTAGGTACTGAAGTAGCCTGGAATCAAGGTTGATGCTGGCCCTCACGATCTCTTTGCAGCCCCTTCTCAGCCCCACCAATACCGGGGCTCTGTATCTGTTCTCCCACTTAGCCTCGACAGATCCCTTACCCTCATCAGGGCAAAGCGCCGCAGCGACCACTCTCCACATGGGGCTTGGCACTGAGATAGCCAGGAATCAAGGGTGGTGCTGGCCCTCACCTTCCATTTGCAGTCCCTAGGCAAGCCCACCAACACCGGGGCTCTGTGCCTGTTCTCCCTCCTAGCCGAGACCCTCATCAGGGCCAAGCTCCGAAGTGGCCACCGGCCACATGGAGCTAGGCACTGAAGTAGCCAGGAACCAAGGCTGATGCTGGCCCTCACGGCCAAGCTCCGATTAGGCCACCCTCGACATGGGACTCAGGCACTGAGATAGCCAGGAACCAAGATTGATGGTGGCCCTCACCTTCTATTTGCAGTCCCTAGGCAGCCCCACCAACACCGGGGCTCTGTGCCTGTTCTCCCTCCTAACCTCAACCTAGCCGAGACCCTCATCAGGGCCAAGCTCCGAAGTGGCCACCGGCCACATGGAGCTAGGCACTGAAGTAGCCAGGAACCAAGGCTGATGCTGCCCCTCACGGTCCCTTGGCAGCCCCACCAACACCGGGGCTCTGTGCCTGTTCTCCCACCTAACCTCAACCGAGCCCTGACCCTCATCAGGGCCTAGCTCCGAAGCGGCCACCCTCCACGTGGAGCTTGGCACTAAGGTAAGCAGAAATCCAGCTTGATGCTGGCCCTCACCTTCCCTTGGTAGCCCCACCAAAACCGGGGCTCTGTCTCTGTTCTCCACCTTATCCTCGACATATCCCTTACCCTCATCAGGGCCAAGCTCCGAAGTGGCCACCGGCCACATGGAGCTAGGCACTGAAGTAGCCAGGAACCAAGGCTGATACTGCCCCTCACGGTCCCTTGGCAGCCCCACCAACACCGGGGCTCTGTGCCTGTTCTCCCTCCTAACCTCAACCTAGCCGAGACCCTCATCAGGGCCAAGCTCCGAAGCGGCCACCCTCCACGTGGAGCTTGGCACTAAGGTAACCAGAAATCCAGCTTGATGCTGGCCCTCACCTTCCCTTGGCAGCCCCACCAACACCGGGGCTCTGTGCCTGTTCTCCCACCTAACCTCAACCGAGCCCTGACCCTCATCAGGGCCTAGCTCCGAAGCGGCCACCCTCCACGTGGAGCTTGGCACTAAGGTAAGCAGAAATCCAGCTTGATGCTGGCCCTCACCTTCCCTTGGTAGCCCCACCAAAACCGGGGCTCTGTCTCTGTTCTCCACCTTATCTTCGACATATCCCTTACCCTCATCGGAGCCAAGCTCCGAAGAGGCCACCCTCAACACGGGGCTCAGGCACTGAAGGGCAGCCCCGTCTCAGCCCCACCAGTACCGGGGCTCTGTGTCTCTGCTCGCACCTAACAGCGACCTATCCCTTACCCTCATCGGAGCCAAGCTCCGAAGCGACCACTCCCCACGTGGGGCTTAGGTACTGAATGAGCCTGGAATCAAGGTTGATGCTGTCCCTCACGATCTCTTTGCAGCCCCTTCTCAGCCCCACCAATACCGGGGCTCTGTATCTGTTCTCCCACTTAGCCTCGACAGATCCCTTACCCTCATCAGGGCAAAGCGCCGCAGCGACCACTCTCCACATGGGGCTTGGCACTGAGATAGCCTGGAATCAAGGGTGGTGCTGGCCCTCACCTTCCATTTGCAGTCCCTAGGCAAGCCCACCAACACCGGGGCTCTGTGCCTGTTCTCCCTCCTAGCCGAGACCCTCATCAGGGCCAAGCTCCGAAGTGGCCACCGGCCACATGGAGCTAGGCACTGAAGTAGCCAGGAACCAAGGCTGATGCTGGCCCTCACGGCCAAGCTCCGATTAGGCCACCCTCGACATGGGACTCAGGCACTGAGATAGCCAGGAACCAAGATTGATGGTGGCCCTCACCTTCTATTTGCAGTCCCTAGGCAGCCCCACCAACACCGGGGCTCTGTGCCTGTTCTCCCTTCTAACCTCAACCTAGCCGAGACCCTCATCAGGGCCAAGCTCCGAAGTGGCCACCGGCCACATGGAGCTAGGCACTGAAGTAGCCAGGAACCAAGGCTGATGCTGCCCCTCACGGTCCCTAGGCAGCCCCACCAACACCGGGGCTCTGTGCCTGTTCTCCCACCTAACCTCAACCGAGCCCTGACCCTCATCAGGGCCTAGCTCCGAAGCGGCCACCCTCCACGTGGAGCTTGGCACTAAGGTAACCAGAAATCCAGCTTGATGCTGGCCCTCACCTTCCCTTGGTAGCCCCACCAAAACCGGGGCTCTGTCTCTGTTCTCCACCTTATCCTCGACATATCCCTTACCCTCATCGGAGCCAAGCTCCGAAGAGGCCACCCTCAACATGGGGCTCAGGCACTGAAGGGCAGCCCCGTCTCAGCCCCACCAATACCGGGGCTCTGTGTCTCTGCTCGCACCTAACAGCGACCTATCCCTTACCCTCATCGGAGCCAAGCTCCGAAGCGACCACTCCCCACGTGGGGCTTAGGTACTGAAGTAGCCTGGAATCAAGGTTGATGCTGTCCCTCACGATCTCTTTGCAGCCCCTTCTCAGCCCCACCAATACCGGGGCTCTGTATCTGTTCTCCCACTTAGCCTCGACAGATCCCTTACCCTCATCAGGGCAAAGCGCCGCAGCGACCACTCTCCACATGGGGCTTGGCACTGAGATAGCCAGGAATCAAGGGTGGTGCTGGCCCTCACCTTCCATTTGCAGTCCCTAGGCAGCCCCACCAACAGCGGGGCTCTGTGCCTGTTCTCCCTCCTAACCTCAACCTAGCCGAGACCCTCATCAGGGCCAAGCTCCGAAGTGGCCACCGGCCACATGGAGCTAGGCACTGAAGTAGCCAGGAACCAAGGCTGATGCTGGCCCTCACGGCCAAGCTCCGATTAGGCCACCCTCGACATGGGACTCAGGCACTGAGATAGCCAGGAACCAAGATTGATGGTGGCCCTCACCTTCTATTTGCAGTCCCTAGGCAGCCCCACCAACACCGGGGCTCTGTGCCTGTTCTCCCTTCTAACCTCAACCTAGCCGAGACCCTCATCAGGGCCAAGCTCCGAAGTGGCCACCGGCCACATGGAGCTAGGCACTGAAGTAGCCAGGAACCAAGGCTGATGCTGCCCCTCACGGTCCCTAGGCAGCCCCACCAACACCGGGGCTCTGTGCCTGTTCTCCCACCTAACCTCAACCGAGCCCTGACCCTCATCAGGGCCTAGCTCCGAAGCGGCCACCCTCCACGTGGAGCTTGGCACTAAGGTAAGCAGAAATCCAGCTTGATGCTGGCCCTCACCTTCCCTTGGTAGCCCCACCAAAACCGGGGCTCTGTCTCTGTTCTCCACCTTATCCTCGACATATCCCTTACCCTCATCGGAGCCAAGCTCCGAAGAGGCCACCCTCAACATGGGGCTCAGGCACTGAAGGGCAGCCCCGTCTCAGCCCCACCAATACCGGGGCTCTGTGTCTCTGCTCGCACCTAACAGCGACCTATCCCTTACCCTCATCGGAGCCAAGCTCCGAAGCGACCACTCCCCACGTGGGGCTTAGGTACTGAAGTAGCCTGGAATCAAGGTTGATGCTGTCCCTCACGATCTCTTTGCAGCCCCTTCTCAGCCCCACCAATACCGGGGCTCTGTATCTGTTCTCCCACTTAGCCTCGACAGATCCCTTACCCTCATCAGGGCAAAGCGCCGCAGCGACCACTCTCCACATGGGGCTTGGCACTGAGATAGCCAGGAATCAAGGGTGGTGCTGGCCCTCACCTTCCATTTGCAGTCCCTAGGCAGCCCCACCAACAGCGGGGCTCTGTGCCTGTTCTCCCTCCTAACCTCAACCTAGCCGAGACCCTCATCAGGGCCAAGCTCCGAAGTGGCCACCGGCCACATGGAGCTAGGCACTGAAGTAGCCAGGAACCAAGGCTGATGCTGGCCCTCACGGCCAAGCTCCGATTAGGCCACCCTCGACATGGGACTCAGGCACTGAGATAGCCAGGAACCAAGATTGATGGTGGCCCTCACCTTCTATTTGCAGTCCCTAGGCAGCCCCACCAACACCGGGGCTCTGTGCCTGTTCTCCCTTCTAACCTCAACCTAGCCGAGACCCTCATCAGGGCCAAGCTCCGAAGTGGCCACCGGCCACATGGAGCTAGGCACTGAAGTAGCCAGGAACCAAGGCTGATGCTGCCCCTCACGGTCCCTAGGCAGCCCCACCAACACCGGGGCTCTGTGCCTGTTCTCCCACCTAACCTCAACCGAGCCCTGACCCTCATCAGGGCCTAGCTCCGAAGCGGCCACCCTCCACGTTGAGCTTGGCACTAAGGTAAGCAGAAATCCAGCTTGATGCTGGCCCTCACCTTCCCTTGGTAGCCCCACCAAAACCGGGGCTCTGTCTCTGTTCTCCACCTTATCCTCGACATATCCCTTACCCTCATCGGAGCCAAGCTCCGAAGAGGCCACCCTCAACATGGGGCTCAGGCACTGAAGGGCAGCCCCGTCTCAGCCCCACCAATACCGGGGCTCTGTGTCTCTGCTCGCACCTAACAGCGACCTATCCCTTACCCTCATCGGAGCCATGCTCCGAAGCGACCACTCCCCACGTGGGGCTTAGGTACTGAAGTAGCCTGGAATCAAGGTTGATGCTGGCCCTCACGATCTCTTTGCAGCCCCTTCTCAGCCCCACCAATACCGGGGCTCTGTATCTGTTCTCCCACTTAGCCTCGACAGATCCCTTACCCTCATCAGGGCAAAGCGCCGCAGCGACCACTCTCCACATGGGGCTTGGCACTGAGATAGCCAGGAATCAAGGGTGGTGCTGGCCCTCACCTTCCATTTGCAGTCCCTAGGCAAGCCCACCAACACCGGGGCTCTGTGCCTGTTCTCCCTCCTAGCCGAGACCCTCATCAGGGCCAAGCTCCGAAGTGGCCACCGGCCACATGGAGCTAGGCACTGAAGTAGCCAGGAACCAAGGCTGATGCTGGCCCTCACGGCCAAGCTCCGATTAGGCCACCCTCGACATGGGACTCAGGCACTGAGATAGCCAGGAACCAAGATTGATGGTGGCCCTCACCTTCTATTTGCAGTCCCTAGGCAGCCCCACCAACACCGGGGCTCTGTGCCTGTTCTCCCTCCTAACCTCAACCTAGCCGAGACCCTCATCAGGGCCAAGCTCCGAAGTGGCCACCGGCCACATGGAGCTAGGCACTGAAGTAGCCAGGAACCAAGGCTGATGCTGCCCCTCACGGTCCCTTGGCAGCCCCACCAACACCGGGGCTCTGTGCCTGTTCTCCCACCTAACCTCAACCGAGCCCTGACCCTCATCAGGGCCTAGCTCCGAAGCGGCCACCCTCCACGTAGAGCTTGGCACTAAGGTAAGCAGAAATCCAGCTTGATGCTGGCCCTCACCTTCCCTTGGTAGCCCCACCAAAACCGGGGCTCTGTCTCTGTTCTCCACCTTATCCTCGACATATCCCTTACCCTCATCAGGGCCAAGCTCCGAAGTGGCCACCGGCCACATGGAGCTAGGCACTGAAGTAGCCAGGAACCAAGGCTGATACTGCCCCTCACGGTCCCTTGGCAGCCCCACCAACACCGGGGCTCTGTGCCTGTTCTCCCTCCTAACCTCAACCTAGCCGAGACCCTCATCAGGGCCAAGCTCCGAAGCGGCCACCCTCCACGTGGAGCTTGGCACTAAGGTAACCAGAAATCCAGCTTGATGCTGGCCCTCACCTTCCCTTGGCAGCCCCACCAACACCGGGGCTCTGTGCCTGTTCTCCCACCTAACCTCAACCGAGCCCTGACCCTCATCAGGGCCTAGCTCCGAAGCGGCCACCCTCCACGTGGAGCTTGGCACTAAGGTAAGCAGAAATCCAGCTTGATGCTGGCCCTCACCTTCCCTTGGTAGCCCCACCAAAACCGGGGCTCTGTCTCTGTTCTCCACCTTATCCTCGACATATCCCTTACCCTCATCAGGGCCAAGCTCCGAAGTGGCCACCGGCCACATGGAGCTAGGCACTGAAGTAGCCAGGAACCAAGGCTGATACTGCCCCTCACGGTCCCTTGGCAGCCCCACCAACACCGGGGCTCTGTGCCTGTTCTCCCTCCTAACCTCAGCCTAGCCGAGACCCTCATCAGGGCCTAGCTCCGAAGCGGCCACCCTCCACGTGGAGCTTGGCACTAAGGTAAGCAGAAATCCAGCTTGATGCTGGCCCTCACCTTCCCTTGGTAGCCCCACCAAAACCGGGGCTCTGTCTCTGTTCTCCACCTTATCTTCGACATATCCCTTACCCTCATCGGAGCCAAGCTCCGAAGAGGCCACCCTCAACACGGGGCTCAGGCACTGAAGGGCAGCCCCGTCTCAGCCCCACCAGTACCGGGGCTCTGTGTCTCTGCTCGCACCTAACAGCGACCTATCCCTTACCCTCATCGGAGCCAAGCTCCGAAGCGACCACTCCCCACGTGGGGCTTAGGTACTGAATGAGCCTGGAATCAAGGTTGATGCTGTCCCTCACGATCTCTTTGCAGCCCCTTCTCAGCCCCACCAATACCGGGGCTCTGTATCTGTTCTCCCACTTAGCCTCGACAGATCCCTTACCCTCATCAGGGCAAAGCGCCGCAGCGACCACTCTCCACATGGGGCTTGGCACTGAGATAGCCTGGAATCAAGGGTGGTGCTGGCCCTCACCTTCCATTTGCAGTCCCTAGGCAAGCCCACCAACACCGGGGCTCTGTGCCTGTTCTCCCTCCTAGCCGAGACCCTCATCAGGGCCAAGCTCCGAAGTGGCCACCGGCCACATGGAGCTAGGCACTGAAGTAGCCAGGAACCAAGGCTGATGCTGGCCCTCACGGCCAAGCTCCGATTAGGCCACCCTCGACATGGGACTCAGGCACTGAGATAGCCAGGAACCAAGATTGATGGTGGCCCTCACCTTCTATTTGCAGTCCCTAGGCAGCCCCACCAACACCGGGGCTCTGTGCCTGTTCTCCCTTCTAACCTCAACCTAGCCGAGACCCTCATCAGGGCCAAGCTCCGAAGTGGCCACCGGCCACATGGAGCTAGGCACTGAAGTAGCCAGGAACCAAGGCTGATGCTGCCCCTCACGGTCCCTAGGCAGCCCCACCAACACCGGGGCTCTGTGCCTGTTCTCCCACCTAACCTCAACCGAGCCCTGACCCTCATCAGGGCCTAGCTCCGAAGCGGCCACCCTCCACGTGGAGCTTGGCACTAAGGTAAGCAGAAATCCAGCTTGATGCTGGCCCTCACCTTCCCTTGGTAGCCCCACCAAAACCGGGGCTCTGTCTCTGTTCTCCACCTTATCCTCGACATATCCCTTACCCTCATCAGGGCCAAGCTCCGAAGTGGCCACCGGCCACATGGAGCTAGGCACTGAAGTAGCCAGGAACCAAGGCTGATACTGCCCCTCACGGTCCCTTGGCAGCCCCACCAACACCGGGGCTCTGTGCCTGTTCTCCCTCCTAACCTCAACCTAGCCGAGACCCTCATCAGGGCCAAGCTCCGAAGCGGCCACCCTCCACGTGGAGCTTGGCACTAAGGTAACCAGAAATCCAGCTTGATGCTGGCCCTCACCTTCCCTTGGCAGCCCCACCAACACCGGGGCTCTGTGCCTGTTCTCCCACCTAACCTCAACCGAGCCCTGACCCTCATCAGGGCCTAGCTCCGAAGCGGCCACCCTCCACGTGGAGCTTGGCACTAAGGTAAGCAGAAATCCAGCTTGATGCTGGCCCTCACCTTCCCTTGGTAGCCCCACCAAAACCGGGGCTCTGTCTCTGTTCTCCACCTTATCCTCGACATATCCCTTACCCTCATCAGGGCCAAGCTCCGAAGTGGCCACCGGCCACATGGAGCTAGGCACTGAAGTAGCCAGGAACCAAGGCTGATACTGCCCCTCACGGTCCCTTGGCAGCCCCACCAACACCGGGGCTCTGTGCCTGTTCTCCCTCCTAACCTCAGCCTAGCCGAGACCCTCATCAGGGCCTAGCTCCGAAGCGGCCACCCTCCACGTGGAGCTTGGCACTAAGGTAAGCAGAAATCCAGCTTGATGCTGGCCCTCACCTTCCCTTGGTAGCCCCACCAAAACCGGGGCTCTGTCTCTGTTCTCCACCTTATCTTCGACATATCCCTTACCCTCATCGGAGCCAAGCTCCGAAGAGGCCACCCTCAACACGGGGCTCAGGCACTGAAGGGCAGCCCCGTCTCAGCCCCACCAGTACCGGGGCTCTGTGTCTCTGCTCGCACCTAACAGCGACCTATCCCTTACCCTCATCGGAGCCAAGCTCCGAAGCGACCACTCCCCACGTGGGGCTTAGGTACTGAATGAGCCTGGAATCAAGGTTGATGCTGTCCCTCACGATCTCTTTGCAGCCCCTTCTCAGCCCCACCAATACCGGGGCTCTGTATCTGTTCTCCCACTTAGCCTCGACAGATCCCTTACCCTCATCAGGGCAAAGCGCCGCAGCGACCACTCTCCACATGGGGCTTGGCACTGAGATAGCCTGGAATCAAGGGTGGTGCTGGCCCTCACCTTCCATTTGCAGTCCCTAGGCAAGCCCACCAACACCGGGGCTCTGTGCCTGTTCTCCCTCCTAGCCGAGACCCTCATCAGGGCCAAGCTCCGAAGTGGCCACCGGCCACATGGAGCTAGGCACTGAAGTAGCCAGGAACCAAGGCTGATGCTGGCCCTCACGGCCAAGCTCCGATTAGGCCACCCTCGACATGGGACTCAGGCACTGAGATAGCCAGGAACCAAGATTGATGGTGGCCCTCACCTTCTATTTGCAGTCCCTAGGCAGCCCCACCAACACCGGGGCTCTGTGCCTGTTCTCCCTTCTAACCTCAACCTAGCCGAGACCCTCATCAGGGCCAAGCTCCGAAGTGGCCACCGGCCACATGGAGCTAGGCACTGAAGTAGCCAGGAACCAAGGCTGATGCTGCCCCTCACGGTCCCTAGGCAGCCCCACCAACACCGGGGCTCTGTGCCTGTTCTCCCACCTAACCTCAACCGAGCCCTGACCCTCATCAGGGCCTAGCTCCGAAGCGGCCACCCTCCACGTTGAGCTTGGCACTAAGGTAAGCAGAAATCCAGCTTGATGCTGGCCCTCACTTTCCCTTGGTAGCCCCACCAAAACCGGGGCTCTGTCTCTGTTCTCCACCTTATCCTCGACATATCCCTTACCCTCATCGGAGCCAAGCTCCGAAGAGGCCACCCTCAACATGGGGCTCAGGCACTGAAGGGCAGCCCCGTCTCAGCCCCACCAGTACCGGGGCTCTGTGTCTCTGCTCGCACCTAACAGCGACCTATCCCTTACCCTCATCGGAGCCAAGCTCCGAAGCGACCACTCCCCACGTGGGGCTTAGGTACTGAATGAGCCTGGAATCAAGGTTGATGCTGGCCCTCACGATCTCTTTGCAGCCCCTTCTCAGCCCCACCAATACCGGGGCTCTGTATCTGTTCTCCCACTTAGCCTCGACAGATCCCTTACCCTCATCAGGGCAAAGCGCCGCAGCGACCACTCTCCACATGGGGCTTGGCACTGAGATAGCCAGGAATCAAGGGTGGTGCTGCCCCTCACGGTCCCTAGGCAGCCCCACCAACACCGGGGCTCTGTGCCTGTTCTCCCACCTAACCTCAACCGAGCCCTGACCCTCATCAGGGCCTAGCTCCGAAGCGGCCACCCTCCACGTTGAGCTTGGCACTAAGGTAAGCAGAAATCCAGCTTGATGCTGGCCCTCACCTTCCCTTGGTAGCCCCACCAAAACCGGGGCTCTGTCTCTGTTCTCCACCTTATCCTCGACATATCCCTTACCCTCATCGGAGCCAAGCTCCGAAGAGGCCACCCTCAACATGGGGCTCAGGCACTGAAGGGCAGCCCCGTCTCAGCCCCACCAATACCGGGGCTCTGTGTCTCTGCTCGCACCTAACAGCGACCTATCCCTTACCCTCATCGGAGCCATGCTCCGAAGCGACCACTCCCCACGTGGGGCTTAGGTACTGAAGTAGCCTGGAATCAAGGTTGATGCTGGCCCTCACGATCTCTTTGCAGCCCCTTCTCAGCCCCACCAATACCGGGGCTCTGTATCTGTTCTCCCACTTAGCCTCGACAGATCCCTTACCCTCATCAGGGCAAAGCGCCGCAGCGACCACTCTCCACATGGGGCTTGGCACTGAGATAGCCAGGAATCAAGGGTGGTGCTGGCCCTCACCTTCCATTTGCAGTCCCTAGGCAAGCCCACCAACACCGGGGCTCTGTGCCTGTTCTCCCTCCTAGCCGAGACCCTCATCAGGGCCAAGCTCCGAAGTGGCCACCGGCCACATGGAGCTAGGCACTGAAGTAGCCAGGAACCAAGGCTGATGCTGGCCCTCACGGCCAAGCTCCGATTAGGCCACCCTCGACATGGGACTCAGGCACTGAGATAGCCAGGAACCAAGATTGATGGTGGCCCTCACCTTCTATTTGCAGTCCCTAGGCAGCCCCACCAACACCGGGGCTCTGTGCCTGTTCTCCCTCCTAACCTCAACCTAGCCGAGACCCTCATCAGGGCCAAGCTCCGAAGTGGCCACCGGCCACATGGAGCTAGGCACTGAAGTAGCCAGGAACCAAGGCTGATGCTGCCCCTCACGGTCCCTTGGCAGCCCCACCAACACCAGGGCTCTGTGCCTGTTCTCCCACCTAACCTCAACCGAGCCCTGACCCTCATCAGGGCCTAGCTCCGAAGCGGCCACCCTCCACGTGGAGCTTGGCACTAAGGTAAGCAGAAATCCAGCTTGATGCTGGCCCTCACCTTCCCTTGGTAGCCCCACCAAAACCGGGGCTCTGTCTCTGTTCTCCACCTTATCCTCGACATATCCCTTACCCTCATCAGGGCCAAGCTCCGAAGTGGCCACCGGCCACATGGAGCTAGGCACTGAAGTAGCCAGGAACCAAGGCTGATACTGCCCCTCACGGTCCCTTGGCAGCCCCACCAACACCGGGGCTCTGTGCCTGTTCTCCCTCCTAACCTCAACCTAGCCGAGACCCTCATCAGGGCCAAGCTCCGAAGCGGCCACCCTCCACGTGGAGCTTGGCACTAAGGTAACCAGAAATCCAGCTTGATGCTGGCCCTCACCTTCCCTTGGCAGCCCCACCAACACCGGGGCTCTGTGCCTGTTCTCCCACCTAACCTCAACCGAGCCCTGACCCTCATCAGGGCCTAGCTCCGAAGCGGCCACCCTCCACGTGGAGCTTGGCACTAAGGTAAGCAGAAATCCAGCTTGATGCTGGCCCTCACCTTCCCTTGGTAGCCCCACCAAAACCGGGGCTCTGTCTCTGTTCTCCACCTTATCCTCGACATATCCCTTACCCTCATCAGGGCCAAGCTCCGAAGTGGCCACCGGCCACATGGAGCTAGGCACTGAAGTAGCCAGGAACCAAGGCTGATGCTGCCCCTCACGGTCCCTTGGCAGCCCCACCAACACCGGGGCTCTGTGCCTGTTCTCCCTCCTAACCTCAACCTAGCCGAGACCCTCATCAGGGCCTAGCTCCGAAGCGGCCACCCTCCACGTGGAGCTTGGCACTAAGGTAAGCAGAAATCCAGCTTGATGCTGGCCCTCACCTTCCCTTGGTAGCCCCACCAAAACCGGGGCTCTGTCTCTGTTCTCCACCTTATCTTCGACATATCCCTTACCCTCATCGGAGCCAAGCTCCGAAGAGGCCACCCTCAACACGGGGCTCAGGCACTGAAGGGCAGCCCCGTCTCAGCCCCACCAGTACCGGGGCTCTGTGTCTCTGCTCGCACCTAACAGCGACCTATCCCTTACCCTCATCGGAGCCAAGCTCCGAAGCGACCACTCCCCACGTGGGGCTTAGGTACTGAATGAGCCTGGAATCAAGGTTGATGCTGTCCCTCACGATCTCTTTGCAGCCCCTTCTCAGCCCCACCAATACCGGGGCTCTGTATCTGTTCTCCCACTTAGCCTCGACAGATCCCTTACCCTCATCAGGGCAAAGCGCCGCAGCGACCACTCTCCACATGGGGCTTGGCACTGAGATAGCCAGGAATCAAGGGTGGTGCTGGCCCTCACCTTCCATTTGCAGTCCCTAGGCAAGCCCACCAACACCGGGGCTCTGTGCCTGTTCTCCCTCCTAGCCGAGACCCTCATCAGGGCCAAGCTCCGAAGTGGCCACCGGCCACATGGAGCTAGGCACTGAAGTAGCCAGGAACCAAGGCTGATGCTGGCCCTCACGGCCAAGCTCCGATTAGGCCACCCTCGACATGGGACTCAGGCACTGAGATAGCCAGGAACCAAGATTGATGGTGGCCCTCACCTTCTATTTGCAGTCCCTAGGCAGCCCCACCAACACCGGGGCTCTGTGCCTGTTCTCCCTTCTAACCTCAACCTAGCCGAGACCCTCATCAGGGCCAAGCTCCGAAGTGGCCACCGGCCACATGGAGCTAGGCACTGAAGTAGCCAGGAACCAAGGCTGATGCTGCCCCTCACGGTCCCTAGGCAGCCCCACCAACACCGGGGCTCTGTGCCTGTTCTCCCACCTAACCTCAACCGAGCCCTGACCCTCATCAGGGCCTAGCTCCGAAGCGGCCACCCTCCACGTTGAGCTTGGCACTAAGGTAAGCAGAAATCCAGCTTGATGCTGGCCCTCACCTTCCCTTGGTAGCCCCACCAAAACCGGGGCTCTGTCTCTGTTCTCCACCTTATCCTCGACATATCCCTTACCCTCATCGGAGCCAAGCTCCGAAGAGGCCACCCTCAACATGGGGCTCAGGCACTGAAGGGCAGCCCCGTCTCAGCCCCACCAATACCGGGGCTCTGTGTCTCTGCTCGCACCTAACAGCGACCTATCCCTTACCCTCATCGGAGCCAAGCTCCGAAGCGACCACTCCCCACGTGGGGCTTAGGTACTGAATGAGCCTGGAATCAAGGTTGATGCTGGCCCTCACGATCTCTTTGCAGCCCCTTCTCAGCCCCACCAATACCGGGGCTCTGTATCTGTTCTCCCACTTAGCCTCGACAGATCCCTTACCCTCATCAGGGCAAAGCGCCGCAGCGGCCACACTCCACATGGGGCTTGGCACTGAGATAGCCAGGAATCAAGGGTGGTGCTGGCCCTCACCTTCCATTTGCAGTCCCTAGGCAAGCCCACCAACACCGGGGCTCTGTGCCTGTTCTCCCTCCTAGCCGAGACCCTCATCAGGGCCAAGCTCCGAAGTGGCCACCGGCCACATGGAGCTAGGCACTGAAGTAGCCAGGAACCAAGGCTGATGCTGGCCCTCACGGCCAAGCTCCGATTAGGCCACCCTCGACATGGGACTCAGGCACTGAGATAGCCAGGAACCAAGATTGATGGTGGCCCTCACCTTCTATTTGCAGTCCCTAGGCAGCCCCACCAACACCGGGGCTCTGTGCCTGTTCTCCCTTCTAACCTCAACCTAGCCGAGACCCTCATCAGGGCCAAGCTCCGAAGTGGCCACCGGCCACATGGAGCTAGGCACTGAAGTAGCCAGGAACCAAGGCTGATGCTGCCCCTCACGGTCCCTAGGCAGCCCCACCAACACCGGGGCTCTGTGCCTGTTCTCCCACCTAACCTCAACCGAGCCCTGACCCTCATCAGGGCCTAGCTCCGAAGCGGCCACCCTCCACGTTGAGCTTGGCACTAAGGTAAGCAGAAATCCAGCTTGATGCTGGCCCTCACCTTCCCTTGGTAGCCCCACCAAAACCGGGGCTCTGTCTCTGTTCTCCACCTTATCCTCGACATATCCCTTACCCTCATCGGAGCCAAGCTCCGAAGAGGCCACCCTCAACATGGGGCTCAGGCACTGAAGGGCAGCCCCGTCTCAGCCCCACCAATACCGGGGCTCTGTGTCTCTGCTCGCACCTAACAGCGACCTATCCCTTACCCTCATCGGAGCCAAGCTCCGAAGCGACCACTCCCCACGTGGGGCTTAGGTACTGAATGAGCCTGGAATCAAGGTTGATGCTGGCCCTCACGATCTCTTTGCAGCCCCTTCTCAGCCCCACCAATACCGGGGCTCTGTATCTGTTCTCCCACTTAGCCTCGACAGATCCCTTACCCTCATCAGGGCAAAGCGCCGCAGCGGCCACACTCCACATGGGGCTTGGCACTGAGATAGCCAGGAATTGAGGGTGGTGCTGGCACACACCTTCCGTTTGCAGTCCCTAGGCAAGCACACCAACACCGGGGCTCTGTGCCTGTTCTCCCTCCTAGCCGAGACCCTCATCAGGGCCAAGCTCCGAAGTGGCCACCGGCCACATGGAGCTAGGCACTGAAGTAGCCAGGAACCAAGGCTGATGCTGGCCCTCACGGCCAAGCTCCGATTAGGCCACCCTCGACATGGGGCTCAGGCACTGAAGTAGCCAGGAACCAAGATTGATGGTGGCCCTCACCTTCTATTTGCAGTCCCTAGGCAGCCCCACCAACACCGGGGCTCTGTGCCTGTTCTCACACCTAACGTCAACCTAGCCCTGACCCTCATCAGGGCCAAGCTCCGAAGTGGCCACCGACCACATAGGGCTTGGCACTGAAGTAGCCAGGAACCAAGGCTGATGCTGCCCCTCACGGTCCCTTGGCAGCTCCTTCTCAGGCCCACCAACACCGGGGCTCTGTGCCTGTTCTCCCACCTAACCTCAACCGAGCCCTGACCCTCATCGGAGCCAAGCTCCGAAGCGGCCACCCTCCACGTGGAGCTTGGCACTAAGGTAACCAGAAATGCAGCTTGATGCTGGCCCTCACCTTCCCTTGGTAGCCCCACCAAAACCGAAGCTCTGTCTCTGTTCTCCCACTTATCCTCGACATATCCCTTACTCTTAGCGGAGCCCAGCTCCCAAGAGGCTACCCTCGACATGGGGCTCAGGCACTGAAGTAGTCAGGAACCAAGGTTGATGCTGGCCCTCACGATCTCTTGGCAGCTCCTTCTCACCCCCACCAACACCGTGTTTCTGTGCCTGTTCTCCCACCTAACCTCAACCTAGCCCTGACCCTCATCAGGGCAAAGCTTCGAAGCGGCCACACTCCACATGGGGCTTGGCATTGAGATAGCCAGGAATCAAGGCTGATGCCGGACCTCGCCTTCCGTTTGCAGTCCCTAGGCAGCCCCACCAACACCGGCGCTCTGTGTCTGTTCCCCCAGTTATCCTCGATATATCCCTTCTCCTCATCAGGGCCAAGCTCCGAAGCGGCCACCCACCACATGGGGCTCTGGGGCAGACGTGGCCAGGAATGAAGGCTGATGCTGGCCCTCACGATCTCTTGTCAGCCCCTCCTCAGCCCCACCAACCCCTGCTCCCTTCTCTTTGGTCTCCCACCTAAACATCAACCTACATCTTACCTTCATCAGAGCCAGGCTCTGCAACGTCTACCCACCAGATGGCGCTCCAACACAGAGGGAACCAACATGACTGGCGTTCGTTGCACTCGCCTGCCCCGGCAGCCCTTTGAGGTCCCCACCACCACCGGGGCTAGGCGCTTGCCGTAGCACTCAACCGTCAACCTTGCCGCAGCCCAACTGCAAAGCAGACAAGCGCCCCGTCGAGCTCCCACACACGTTTTGCCAGGACTGAAATATGTTCGCAGTGCTCACCTTCCCTTTACAGCCCCTTCTCAGCTGCCCAGCACGCAGCCATCTCCAGCACCGCAAATGCGCAACATCCAGCACACCTAGCACCCCTTGGGATCTTTGGCAGTGCTTGGTGCTGGGCATGTGTCGGTGCTGGGTCGTGGGGGTACTGTGTGCTAGGCCCTGAGCGGAGTGGGTTCTAGACAGGTCTGGGTGCTGCGGTTGCTGGGTGTTGGGCATATCTGGGTGCTCGCCATGTCCCTGTGCTGGGCACTGGGAGGATTTGGTGCTGGGAATGGGCAGGCGATGATCGTGCCTGGGTGGTGGATGCGGGCTACAGGCAGTGCTGGGCACTGGCTGCGCTGGGTGCTGGTCATTGGGGGTACTGGGTTCTAGGCACTGGGCATGCGGGGTGCTGGACATCTCTGGGTGCTGAGCATGTCCAAGTGATGGGTCCGGGGCACTGGGACTGCTGGGCAGTGGGGGTGCTGGGGACTATGCATATCAGGGTGCTGGGCATGCCTGTGTACTGAGTGCTTGGCGCTGGGTTCTGGATGCTGGCTGGTGGGCATTGTCTGTGTGCTGGTTATTGGGCACTGGCGGTGGTAGGCATGGGAGTGCTTATTGCTGGGCATTTTCTGATCCTGGCTGTTGGGGGCGCCGAGCACTGGGCATGTCTGGGTGATGGATGGAGGGAGTTTTGGGTGCTGGGCACTAGGGGTGCTGGCTAGTGGGTATGTCCGTGTGCTGGGTATGTCCATATGTCGGATGCTGTGCGCTGGGGATGCTGGGCACTGGGGTTAGTGGGTGCTGTGCACTGGGGTTGCTGGGTGCTGGGCAGCGCGACTGCTGGGGGCTGGGAGTGCTGGGTACTATGCATAAGCGGGTGCAGGGTATGTCTTGCTGCTGGATGGTGGGTTCTGGGGCTACTGGGAGCTGGGGGTATTGGGTGCTAAGTCCTGTGGGTGCTGGTTGCTGGGCCCTGGGAGTGCTGGGTACTGTGCATAAGCGGGTGCAGGGTACGTCTTGCTGCTGGGTGCTGGGGGTATTGGGTGTTGGGTGCTGGGCATGTCCTCGTCCTTGGCATGACTGATGCTGGGCACTGGGGGTACTGGCTGCTGGGAGCTAGGGGTGCTGGCTTTGGGCATTTCAGTTGCTGGACATGACCAGGTGCTGGGCGTCTCCAGGTGCTGGGCATGTGCGGATGCTGTGTGCTCGGCACTTGGGGTTCTGGGTGGTCGGCGGTGAGGGTGCTGGACGCTGGGGATGCTGGCTGTTGCGGTGCTGGGTGCTGGGCACTGGGGCTGCTGAGTGGTGGGCATGTCCAGGTGCTGTTTGTTGGCGGTTGGGGTGCTGGGTTGTGCGCCTGTCCAGGAGTTAGTGCTGGGCCCTGGGGGTGCTGTGTATGTCCGAGTGCTGGGCATGTCTGGATGCTGGGTAAACGGGTTCTTGGGCTGTGGGGGTGTTGGGTACGCTGGTTTCTGGGCACTGGGGAGGTGCTGGCTGCGAGACCTGTATGGTGGTGGGTGTTTGGTGTACTGGGTGCAGGGCGCTGGGCGTGCTGGGTGCTGGGCATGTCCGGGTGCTACGTGTTGATCACTGGGGATGTTGGGGGCTGGTTTGCTGTGTTCTGGTGTGTAGCGTGCTGGGCATGTTTGGGTGCTGGGCATGTCCAGGTGCTGGGTACTGGGCGCTGGGGGTGGTGGTCCCTGGGGGTGCTGTGTGCTGGGCATGTCCGGGGGGTGGGTTGGGCAGTGGGGTTGCTGGGTGCTGGGAATGTGCGGGAGCTGGGGGCTGGGCCCTGAGGTTGATGGGGGCTGGGCACTCGGGTTGCTGGGTGCTGGCTGGTGCGGTTGCGGGGCCCTGGTGTTGCTGGGTACTATGCATAACTGAGTGCAGGGTATCTCTTGGTGCTGGAGGTACTGGGTGCTGGGCGTATCCGGTGCTGGGCCTGTGCTCTGGAGTTGCTGGGTTCTGTGCTCTGGGGGTGCTTGTTTCTTGGCACGTGCGTGTGCTGTGTGCTCTTCCCTGGTTGTGCTGGGTATGTGTGGGTGTTGGGCAGTGTGGGTGCTGTGTGGTGGGCGCTGGGCATGTCTGGGTGCTCGGTGATGGGCACTGGAGGTTCTGGGCGATGGGGAGCAGGGAAGCTGCCTGCTAGGCATGTCTGAGTGCTGGGCATGTCCGGGTGCTGGGTACTGTGCGCTGGCAGTGGTGGGCGGTGGTGGTGCTGGGTGCTGGGCATGTCCGGGTGCTAGGCAATGGCGGTGCTGGGTGCTTGGCGCTGGGGGTGATGGTCTTTGGGTGTGCTGGGTGCTGGGCATGTCCCTGTGCTGGGTGGTGGGGGTGCTGGGCATGTGCGGGTGTTGGTTGCCGGGCCCTGGGTGTACTGGGTGCTGGACGCCGGGGTGGTTGGTTTCTGGGCGCTGGGGGTGCTGGGTTCTGTGCCGCTGTGTTGCTGGGTGCTGAGCATGTCCGGGTGCTGGCCATGTCTAAGTGCAGCGTGCTGGGCACTGGGTGCTGGGGGGTGGGGGTGCTGGATGCTGAGTGTTGGGTATGCTGGTTTCCGGGCACTGGGCGGAAGTGTGTGAGACCTGTGGGTGTGTTGTATGGTGGGTGTTTGGGGTGCTGAGTGCTGCAGGTGCTGGGCATGTCCAGGTGCTATGTGCTGATCACTGGGGTTCTTGGGGGCTGGTTTGCTGTGTTCTGGTGTGTTGGGCGCTGGGCATGTTTGTCTGGGTGCTGGGCATGTCTGGGTGCTGGGTACTGGGAACTGGCAGTGCGGGGCGGTGCGGGTGCTGTGTGCTGGGCATGTCGGGGTGCTGGGTACTGGGCAGTGGGAGTGCTGGGTGCTAGGTACTGGGGGTGCTGGGCCTTGGCATTGCTGGCTACTATACATAACTGAGTGCAGGGTATGTCTTGGTGCTGGATGCCTGGTGCTGGAGGTACCGGGTGCTGGGCATATGCAGTGCTGGGTGTTGGGCATATCCGGTGCTGGGTGGCTGTGCTGGGGTTCCTGGGTGCTGTGCTGTGAGAGTGCTGGATTCCTGGCATGTGCGTGTACTGTGTGCTGGGCCCTGGTTGTGCTGGGTATGTGTGGGTGCTGGGTGTTGGGCACTGGGGGGGGTGGTGCTAGGTGCTGGGCATGTCCAGGTGCTGAGCAATGGTGGTGCTGGGTGCTTGGCGCTGGGGGTGGTGGTACCTGGGGCTGCTGTGTGCTGGGCACGTCGGGGTGCTGGGTTTTGGGCGGTGGGGGTGCTGGGTGCTGGGCGTGTGCGTGTGTTGGTTGCTGGACCCTGGCGTGCTGGGCGCTGGGGCTATCGGTTACCGGGTGCTGGGGGTGCTGGGTTCAATGCAGGTCCTGGGCAGTGGGTGTGCTGGAAGCTGGGTGTTGGGTATGCTGGTTCCTGCCACTGCGGGTGCTGGGTGTGAGACTTGTGGGCGTGCTGGATTGTGGGTGTTTGGTGTGCACCCTCACTGCCCACCACCCAGAACCCCAAGTGCAGAGCACACAGCATCCGGACGTGCCCAGCACCTGCACACGCCCAGCACCCACAAGACGCAACAACCAGCACTGGTCATGACCAGTACCTGGAAATGCCCACAGCCAGCACCCCTAGCTCCCCGCACCCAGCACTCCCAGGGCCCAGCACGAATTCCCGGACATGCGCACAACCCAGCACACCCACCGCCAACACACAGCATCGAGACATGCCCAGCAGCCCCAGTGCCCAGCATCCACCAGCAAGACATACCCTGCACCCAATTATGCATGGTATCCAGCACTCCCAGGGCCCAGCAACCAGTAGCCCCAGTACCTCGGCTCGCTTCTGTAATTCTACACAATGAAGACTTGTGGCTTAGAAGTTAGGGAACTAGCAGGTGTGGTGTTTGCAGGTGTGTAGAATTGTAGTCTAAATCGTGTCTCCTGGAAGCAGTGTTAGACTCTAGTGAAGAGTAACCTTGGAAACGAGAACCGTAAACAAAGGTAGTCCAGACGTGGCTCGGAGACAAACCTCGACCTTATAAGGAAAGAAAGGAACAGGTTCACAAAGAGTTCACGACCCCGCCGACCACCACAGACCACCCGAGACCCTCAAGGAGACCCTAAAGGTTTTAGTGCGCATGTGTCTAGGATGATGTAATATTATAATCGGTTCTCGGAAATTTAAGGAATATGTAAAAGAGAAACTGAAAATATGTATGAGAAGCATGGATACAAACAGAAAGGTGATTAGACCTGGTGTGCTTCATTTGTGGCAAGTCCACCGAGCACCCAGGCCTGAATAAAACAATCTCTCTCCTGAGCGTGTGGAATTGGTTCCTTGTGGAGGGATTTTTATTAAATAACGGTCATCCTATGAACATCCCAAGCACTGAGGATTTGTTAGTAATAGTAGAAGGCTGCTAAAGAGCAATTGTAGTTTTAGAGTCTCTGAAGTGATAGTAGAGTAGGAAAAACAGGCTGAGGAATGTAAATATCAGTAGACTATGTAACGGAATGCAGGCGCAGGAAGCGTTCGCGTGGACACCTGCTTTTGACCAATCTGTGTATGTTAAGATTCGTGTGCTTGCTGACTGTAAACCAATAGAGGATTCGGAGGTGCGCGTGTTACTGTGGCTAGCTTATAAAAGTAGCACAATATCTTGAAATAAAGGAGAATGACCATACCCACATTGGGACTCCTCACTACTCCGGGAACGTGCTCCTATTCCGACCCATGGTCACTCCAACAGTTCCTTCCACGCCGGGCACGAATCCGCTTTTCGGACAACACCTAGCCCCCAGCACCCGCACCAGCAGCACCAGCAAGCCCAGTGCCCAGCACGCAGCAACCTCAGGGCCCAGCACCCAGCCGTGCCCGCCACCCGGACATGCCCAGCACCCAGCAACCCCAGTGCACAACACCCAGCACCCCCAGCGCCCAGAAACCAACACACGCACACACCCAGCACGCCCACCGCCCAAAACCCAGCAGCCCAACATGCCCAGCACACAGCACCACCACCGCCACCACCCCCACTGCCCAGTACCCAGCACCCACACATGCCCAGCACCCACACATGCCCAGCACACAGCACCACCACCGCCCACCACCCCCACTGCCCAGTACCCAGCACCCACACATGCCCAGCACTCAGACATGCCCAGCAGGCAGCTTCTCTGCTGCCCACCGCCCAGCATCCCGACCGCCCAGCACCCAGACATGCCCAGGCCCCGCCACACAGCACCCACACTGCCCAACACCCAGCACTCACACGTACCCGGCACAACCAGGGCCCAGCACACAGCACACGCACGTGCCAGGAATCCAGCACCCTCACAGCACAGCACCCAGGAACCCCAGCACAGCCACCCAGCACCGGATATGCCCAAAACCCAGCACTGCATATGCCCAGCACCCGGTACCTCCAGTACCCAGCATCCAGCACCAAGACATACCCTGCACTCAGTTATGTATAGTAGCCAGCAATATCAGGGCCCAGCACCCCAGTACCTAGAACCCAACACTGCCACTGCCCAACACCCACCACCCGGACGTGCCCAGCACACAGCACCCCCACTGCCCCACACAGCCAGCGCCCAGTACCCAGCACCCAGACATGGCCAGCATCCAAACATGCCCAGCACTCAACACACCACTGCCCAGATCCCAGCAAACCAGCCCCCAACATCTCCAGTGATCAGCACATAGCACCCGGACATGCCCAGCACCCAGCACCCGCAGCGCTCAGTATCCACCACCCCCAGTGCTCTGTACTCAGCACACCAAACACCTACCATCCAGCACCCCCACACGTCTCACACCCAGCATCCCCAGTGCCCAGCAACCAGCATACCCAACACCCACCATCCAGCACCCCCACACGTCTCACACCCAGCACCCCCAGTGCGCAGTACCCCGCACCCAGACATGCCCAGCACCCGGACATACACAGCACTCAGCACTGTCCTGCTTCCGGCTGGGACAGAGTTAACTTTCTTCCCAGTAGCTTGGGGGGTGTGCTGGCCTTTTGGGTTTGGTGTGAGAGGAGCGTTGATGGCCCCTTAATGCTTTGGCTGTTGCTGGGCGGTGCTTGCACCGGGAGACTTTTGTTCTCTCTTTTCGGCCTCCCACAGGAAGCTCGGGGGGGGTGGGGGGTGGCGGGGGGGGGGAGCACAGCCAGCGAAGTTGACCTAGCTGGCCAATGGGGTATTCTATAGCATGTGACATCCTGCTCAGTATAAAAAATGGGAGTTCATGACACGCGGTCGGCAGCGGTGAGCAGTTGCATTCTGCATTGCCTGCTTTGTATCGTCTGTTGTTGTTGTTGCTCTCATTGTTATTATTACTGTTCTACTTCGTTTTATTTCAACCATTAAACTGTTTTTATCTCAACCCGGGAGTTTTCCTACTTGTGCCCTCCCGATTCTCTCCCCCATCCCACGGGATGGGGGCGGGAGGAGAGCCAGCGGCTGCGTGGGGTTTTTTTGCAGGCTGGGGTTAAACCACGACATGCACCCATCATACCCTCCACCCAGCACCCCCAGGGCCCAGCACTCATTCCCAGACATGCGCACAACCTAGCACACCCACGGCCAACACACAGCCCCTGGACATGCCCAGCACCCAGCAGCCCCACTGCCCAGCACCGCATTGCCCAGCATCCCCAGCGCCCAGCACCCTCACTGCCCACCACCCAGAACAACAAGTGCTGAGCACACAGCATCCGGACATGCCCAGCACCGGGGCACACCCAGCACCCACAAGACCCAGCACCCGGTCATGACCAGCAACTGGAAATGCCCACAGCCAGCACCTCTAGCTCCCAGCAGCCACCAACCCCAGTGCCTAGCACTCAGCACCCAGTCGTGCCAAGCACCCAACACCCCGGTGCTCAGCACCCTGCACCCGGTCGTGTCCAGGGCCCACCACACAGCACCCACACTGCCCAACACCCAGCACCCACACATACCCGGCACAACCAGGGCCCAGCACACAGCCCACGCACGTGCCAGGAATCCAGCATCCCCAGAGCACAGCACCCAGCAACCCCAACACAGCCACCCAGCACCGCATATGCCCAGCATGAAGCACCGCATATGCCCACAACCCAGCACCCAGTAGCTCCAGCACCAGGCATCCAGCACCAAGACATACCCTGCACTCAGTTATGCAGAGTACCTAGCAATACCGGGCCCAGCACCCCAGTACCTAGCACCCAACACTCCCACTGCCCAACACCCACCACCCGGACATGCCCAGCACACAGCATCCCCACCACCCCACACCGCCAGCGCCCAGTATGCAGCACCCAGAAATGCCCAGCACCCAAACATGCCCAGCACTCAACACACCACTGCCCAGATCCCAGCAAACCAGCCCCCAACATCGCCAGTGATCAGCACATAGCACCCGGAATGCCCAGCACCCGCAGCGCTCAGCACCCAGCACCCCCAGGGCCCAGCAGCCAGCACCGCAGCAACCAGCATCCCCAGCGCCCAGCACCCGGTCATGCCAAGCACCTGGACATGCCCAGCACCAAGCACGCCTGTGCCCAGCACACAATATCCCCAGCACCCAGTAGCCCCAGCACCCAGCAGCAAGAGATACCCTGCACCCGCTTACGCATAGTACCCACAGCGCTCAGCAGCCACCATCCCCAGTGCTCTGTACTCAGCACACCAAACACCCACCATCCAGCACCCCCACACGTCTCACACCCAGCACCCCCAGTGCGCAGTAGCCCACACCCAGACATGCCCAGCACCCGGACATACACAGCACTCAGCACTGTCCTGCTTCCGGCTGGGACAGAGTTAACTTTCTTCCCAGTAGCTTGGGGGGTGTGCTGGCTTTTGGGTTTGGTGTGAGAGGAGCGTTGATGGCCCCTTAATGCTTTGGCTGTTGCTGGGCGGTGCTTGCACCGGGAGACTTTTGTTCTCTCTTTTCGGCCTCCCACAGGAAGCTCGGGGGGGGGGATGGGGGGTGGCGGGGGGGTGGGAGCACAGCCGGGGTAGTTGACCTAGCTGGCCAATGGGGTATTCTATAGCATGTGACATCCTGCTCAGTATAAAAAATGGGAGGGGGCGAGGTGAGGAAACGACTCTCCCCCCCCCCCCGCCCCAGTTCATGACACGTGGTCGGCAGCGGTGAGCAGTTGCATTCTGCATTGCCTGCTTTGTATCGTCTGTTGTTGTTGTTGTTCTCATTGTTATTATTACTGTTCTACTTCGTTTTATTTCAACCATTAAACTGTTTTTATCTCAACCCGGGAGTTTTCCTACTTGTGCCCTCCCGATTCTCTCCCCCATCCCACGGGGTGGGGGGGGGAGGAGAGCCAGCGGCTGCGTGGGGTTTTTTTGCAGGCTGGGGTTAAACCACGACATGCACCCATCATACCCTCCACCCAGCACCCCCAGGGCCCAGCACTCATTCCCAGACATGCGCACAACCTAGCACGCCCACCGCCAACACACAGCCCCTGGACATGCCCAGCACCCAGCAGCCCCACTGCCCAGCGCCCCCAGCACCCAGCATCCCCAGCACCCAGCAGGAAGAGATACCCTGCACCCGCTTATGCATGGTACCCAGCACTCCCAGGGCCCAGCAACCAGCACCCCGAGTACTTAGCCTCCAGCACCCACACCAGCCAGCACCCAGCAAGGCCGGTACCCAGCAACCTCAGGGCCCAGAACCCCGCAGCCAGCCATTGCCCAGCACACAGACATGCCCAGCACCCAGCAACCCCAGTGCACACAACCCAGAAGCCCCAGCGCCCAGAAACCAACAGCCCCAGTGCCCAGCACTCCCAGGGCTCAGAAACCAACATTCGCATGCACCCAACACTCCAACCACCCGGCACCCGGACATGCCCAGCATGCAGCACCACCAGGGACCACCACCGCCAGCACCACGCACCCAGCACTACCACTGCCCAGCACCTGGACATGCCCAGCACCCAGAGTGCCCAGCAGGCAGCTTCCCTGCTGCCCACCGCCCAGCATCGCGACCGCCCAGCACCCCGACCACCCAGCACCCACACTGCCCAACACCCAGCACCCACACATACCCAGCACAACCAGGGCCCAGCACACACACATGCCAGGTTAAACCATGACATGCACCCATCATACCCTCCACCCAGCACCCCCATGGCCCAGCACTCATTCCCAGACATGCGCACAACCTAGCACACCCACCGCCAACACACTGCCCCTGGACATGCCCAGCCGCCCCAGTGCCCAGCACCCAGTAGCCCCAGCACCAAGCAGCAAGAGATACCCTGCACCTGCTTATGCATAATACCCAGCACTCCCAGGGCCCAGCAACAGCACTTAGCCCCCAGCACCCACACCAGCCAGCACCCAGCAAGGCCGGTGCCCAGCACCCAGCAACCTCAGGGCCCAGAACCCAGCAGCCAGCCATTGCTCAGCACCCAGACATGCCCAGCACCCAGCAACTCCAGTCCACAGAACCCAGAAGCCCCAGTGCCCAGAAACCAACCACCCCAGTGTCCAGCACCCAGTACACCCAGGGCCCAGCAACCAACACCCGCACATGCCCAGCACCCCTACCACCCAGCACACCCAAAGACTATCACGCCCAGCGCCAAGCACCCAGCACCGCCATTGCCTAGCACCGGGACATGCCCAGCACCCAGTACCACCACCACCAGTGCACAGTACCAAGCACCCGGATATGCCCAGCACTGAGACATTCCTACCAGGCAGCTTCCCTGCTCCCCATCGCCCAGGACCTCCAGTGCCCATCACCCGGCACCGGGACATGCCCAGCGCCCACCACACAGCACCCATACTGCCCAACACCCAGCACCCACACATACCCAGCACAACCAGGGCACAGCACACGCACATGCCAGGAATCCAGCACCCTCACAGCACAGCACCCAGCAAACCCAGAGCACACACCTAGCACCGGATATGGCCAGCACCAAGACATACCCTGCACTCAGTTATGCATAGTACCAAGCAATGCCAGGGCCCAGCATCCCCAGTACTTAGCACCCAGCACTCCCACCGCCCAATACCCACCACCCGGACGTACCCAGCACCCCCACTGCCCGTGCCCAGCACCCAGACATGCCCAGCACCCAAACATGCCCAGCGCCCAACACACCAGAAAGCAGCAAACCAGCCCCCACCATCCCCAGTGATCTGCACATAGCACCCAGCACACGCTGCGCTCAGCACCCACCACCCCCAGTGCCCAGAAACCAGCATACCCAATGCCCAGCATCCAGTACCACCACCACCCCAACTGCCCAGTACCCGCACGCGGATATGCCCAGCACCCGAACATACACAGTACCCCTAGGACCCAGCACTCAGAACTCCAGTGCACTGCACTGTCCTGCTTCTGGCTGGGACAGAGTTAACTTTCTTCCCAGTAGCTTGGGGGGGTGTGCTGGCTTTTGGGTTTGGTGTGAGAGGAGCGTTGATGGCCCCTTAATGCTTTGACTGTTGCTGGGCGGTGCTTGCACCGGGAGACTTTTGTTCTCTCTTTTCGGCCTCCCACAGGAAGCTCGGGGGGGGTGTGGGGGGGCGGGGGATGGGGAGCACAGCCAGCGGAGTTGACCCAGCTGGCCAATGGGGTATTCTATAGCATGTGACATCCTGCTCAGTATAAAAAATGGGAGGGGGCGGGGGAGGGGGCTCTCCCCCCCCCCGTTCACGACACACGGTCGACAGCAGTGAGCAGTTGCATTGTGCATTGCCTGCTTTGTATCGTCTGTTGTTGTTCTCATTGTTATTATTACTGTTCTACTTCGTTTTATTTCAACCATTAAACTGTTTTTATCGCAACCCGGGAGCTTTCCTACTTGTGCCCTCCCGATTCTCTCCCCCATCGCACGGGGTGGGGGGGGGAGGAGAGCCAGTGGCTGCGTGGGGTTTATTTGCTGGCTGGGGTTAAACCAACACATGCACCCATCATACCCTCCACCCAGCACTGCCAGGGCCCAGCACTCCCATGGCCCAGCACTGATTCCCACACATGCACACAACCCAGCACACGCACCGCCAAAGCACAGCACCTCGACATGCCCAGCAGCCCTGGAGCCCAACACACAGCACCCAGCAGCCCCAGCACCAGGACATGACAAGAAGCCAGTCCCCGCAGTGCCCAACAACCCACGACTCAGCAACAGAACATGCCTAGCACCAGGCACCACCAATGTTTGAACATCTTTCAGTCCTGCCTGTTAGTTTATGGGAGCCCGAAGAGGGGATCGACTGCTTTGCAGTTGGGCTGTGGTAAGGTTGCTGGTTGGGTGGTAGAGCGAGAGCAGCTCCCTCGGAAAGGGCTGCCACGAAAGGCAAGAGCCAGAAACAGCTTTCAATCCTGGTTCTTTCTGTGTTGGAGCGCCCTCTGGTGGGAAGCCGTTTACGAAATGGGCTCGAGAGATGGTAAGGCAAAGGTTGATATTTAGGTTTGAGAATAAGGGAGAGGGGTGGTGGGACCGGGAAGGGTCCCGTGGTGGGTCCATGTGGTGGGTGGCGTTAACTAATGCAGAAGGATCTCGTTATCTATGCAGAACCTCAAACTATCCCTTATCCTCCTCAGAGGCAAGCTCCGAAACGGCCACCCACCTCCTCCGGCTCAGGCACAGAAATAGCCAGGAATCAAGGACGATGCTGGCCCTCACGATCTCTTGGCAGCCACTTCTCAGCCCCATCAACACTGTGGCACTGTACCTCTGCTCGCACCTAACAGCGACCTATCCCTTATCCTCATCAGGGCCAAGCTCCGAAGTGGCCACCCACCACATAGAGCTAGGCACTGAAGTAGCTAGGCACCAAGGCGGATGCTGGCCCTCACGGTCTCTTGGCAGCCCCTTCTCAGCCCCACCAACACCGGGGCTCTGTCGCTGTTCTCCCACTTATCCTCGACATATCCCTGACCCTCACCAGGGCCACCTCCGAAGCGGCCACCCTCCACATGCGGCTTGGCACTGAAGTAGCCAGGAAACAAGGTTGATGCTGGCTCTCACGATCACTTCGCAGCCCCTTCTCAGCCGCACCAATGCCGGGGCTCTGTCTCTGTTCTCGCACCTAACCTCAATCTAGCCCTGACCCTCATCAGGTCCAAGCTCCGAAGCGACCTCTCTCCACGTGGGGCTTAGGTACTGAAGTAGCCTGGAATCAAGGTTGATGCTGGCCCTCACGATCTCTTTGCAGCCCCTTCTCAGCCCCACCAATACCGGGGCTCTGTATCTATTCTCCCACTTAGCCTCGACAGATCCCTTACCCTCATCAGGGCAAAGCGCCGCAGCGACCACTCTCCACATGGGGCTTGGCACTGAGATAGCCAGGAATCAAGGGTGGTGCTGGCCCTCACCTTCCATTTGCAGTCCCTAGGCAGCCCCACCAACACCGGGGCTCTCTGCCTGTTCTCCCTCCTAACCTCAACCTAGCCGAGACCCTCATCAGGGCCAAGCTCCGAAGTGGCCACCGGCCACATGGAGCTAGGCACTGAAGTAGCCAGGAACCAAGGCTGATACTGGCCCTCACGGTCCCTTGGCAGCCCCAAGAACACCGGGGCTCTGTGCCTGTTCTCCCACCTAACCTCAACCGAGCCCTGACCCTCATCAGGGCCTAGCTCCGAAGCGGCCACCCACCACGTGGAGCTTGGCACTAAGGTAAGCAGAAATCCAGCTTGATGCTGGCCCTCACCTTCCCTTGGTAGCCCCACCAAAACCCGGGCTCTGTCTCTGTTCTCCACCTTATCCTCAACATATCCCTTACCCTCATCGGAGCCAAGCTCCGAAGAGGCCACCCTCAACACGGGGCTCAGGCACTGAAGGGCAGCCCCGTCTCAGCCCCACCAATACCGGGGCTCTGTGTCTCTGCTCGCACCTAACAGCGACCTATCCCTTACCCTCATCGGAGCCAAGCTCCGAAGCGACCACTCCCCACGTGGGGCTTAGGTACTGAAGTAGCCTGGAATCAAGGTTGATGCTGGCCCTCACGATCTCTTTGCAGCCCCTTCTCAGCCCCACCAATACCGGGGCTCTGTATCTATTCTCCCACTTAGCCTCGACAGATCCCTTACCCTCATCAGGGCAAAGCGCCGCAGCGGCCACTCTCCACATGGGGCTTGGCACTGAGATAGCCAGGAATCAAGGGTGGTGCTGGCCCTCACCTTCCATTTGCAGTCCCTAGGCAAGCCCACCAACACCGGGGCTCTGTGCCTGTTCTCCCTCCTAACCTCAACCTAGCCGAGACCCTCATCAGGGCCAAGCTCCGAAGTGGCCACCGGCCACATGGAGCTAGGCACTGATGTAGCCAGGAACCAAGGCTGATGCTGGCCCTCACGGTCCCTTGGCAGCCCCACCAACACCGGGGCTCAGTGCCTGTCCTCCCACCTAACCTCAACCGAGCCCTGACCCTCATCAGGGCCTAGCTCCGAAGCGGCCACCCTCCGCGTGGAGCTTGGCACTAAGGTAAGCAGAAATCCAGCTTGATGCTGGCCCTCACCTTCCCTTGGTAGCCCCACCAAAACCGGGGCTCTGTCTCTGTTCTCCACCTTATCCTCGACATATCCCTTACCCTCATCGGAGCCAAGCTCCGAAGCGGCCACCCAGCACATGGGGCTCTGGGGCAGACGTGGCCAGGAATGAAGGCTGATGCTGGCCCTCACGATCTCTTGTCAGCCCCTCCTCAGCCCCACCAACCCCTGCTCCCTTCTCTTTGGTCTCCCACCTAAACATCAACCTACATCTTACCTTCATCAGAGCCAGGCTCTGCAACGTCTACCCACCAGATGGCGCTCCAACACAGAGGGAACCAACATGACTGGCGTTCGTTGCACTCGCCTGCCCCGGCAGCCCTTTGAGGTCCCCACCACCACCGGGGCTAGGCGCTTGCCGTAGCACTCAACCGTCAACCTTGCCGCAGCCCAACTGCAAAGCAGACAAGCGCCCCGTCGAGCTCCCACACACGTTTTGCCAGGACTGAAATATGTTCGCAGTGCTCACCTTCCCTTTACAGCCCCTTCTCAGCTGCCCAGCACCCAGCCATCTCCAGCACCGCAAATGCGCAACATCCAGCACACCTAGCACCCCTTGGGATCTTTGGCAGTGCTTGGTGCTGGGCATGTGTCAGTGCTGGGTCGTGGGGGTACTGTGTGCTAGGCCCTGAGTGGAGTGGGTTCTAGACAGGTCTGGGTGCTGCGGTTGCTGGGTGTTGGGCATATCTGGGTGCTCGCCATGTCCCTGTGCTGGGCACTGGGAGGATTTGGTGCTGGGAATGGGCAGGCGATGATCGTGCCTGGGTGGTGGATGCGGGCTACAGGCAGTGCTGGGCACTGGCTGCGCTGGGTGCTGGTCATTGGGGGTACTGGGTTCTAGGCACTGGGCATGCGGGGTGCTGGACATCTCTGGGTGCTGAGCATGTCCAAGTGATGGGTCTGGGGCACTGGGACTGCTGGGCAGTGGGGGTGCTGGGGACTATGCATATCAGGGTGCTGGGCATGCCTGTGTACTGAGTGCTTGGCGCTGGGTTCTGGATGCTGGCTGGTGGGCATTGTCTGTGTGCTGGTTATTGGGCACTGGCGGTGGTAGGCATGGGAGTGCTTGTTGCTGGGCATTTTCTGATCCTGGCTGTTGGGGGCGCCGAGCACTGGGCATGTCTGGGTGATGGATGGAGGGAGTTTTGGGTGCTGGGCACTAGGGGTGCTGGCTAGTGGGTATGTCCGTGTGCTGGGTATGTCCATATGTCAGATGCTGTGCGCTGGGGATGCTGGGCACTGGGGTTAGTGGGTGCTGTGCACTGGAGTTGCTGGGTGCTGGGCAGCGCGACTGCTGGGGGCTGGGAGTGCTGGGTACTATGCATAAGCGGGTGCAGGGTATGTCTTGCTGCTGGATGGTGGGTTCTGGGGCTACTGGGAGCTGGGGGTATTGGGTGCTGGGCCCTGGGGTTGCTGGGTGCTAAATCCTGTGGGTGCTGGTTGCTGGGCCCTGGGAGTGCTGGGTACTATGCATAAGCGGGTGCAGGATATGTCTTGCTGCTGGGTGCTGGGGGTATTGGGTGTTGGCCACTGGGGTGTTGGGTGCTGGGCATGTCCTCGTCCTTGGCATGACTGATGCTGGGCACTGGGGGTACTGGCTGCTGGGAGCTAGGGGTGCTGGCTTTGGGCATTTCAGTTGCTGGACATGACCAGGTGCTGGGCGTCTCCAGGTGCTGGGCATGTGCAGATGCTGTGTGCTCGGCACTTGGGGTTCTGGGTGGTCGGTAGTGAGGGTGCTGGACGCTGGGGATGCTGGCTGTTGCGGTGCTGGGTGCTGGGCACTGGGGCTGCTGAGCGGTGGGCATGTCCAGGTGCTGTTTGTTGGCGGTTGGGGTGCTGGGTTATGCGCCTGTCCAGGAGTTAGTGCTGGGCCCTGGGGGTGCTGTGTATGTCCGAGTGGTGGGCATGTCCGGATGCTGGGTAAACGGGTTCTTGGGCTGTGGGGGTGTTGGGTATGCTGGTTTCTGGGCACTGGGGAGGTGCTGGCTGCGAGACCTGTATGGTGGTGGGTGTTTGGTGTACTGGGTGCAGGGCGCTGGGCGTGCCGGGTGCTGGGCATGTCCGGGTGCTACGTGCTGATCACTGGGGATGTTGGGGGCTGGTTTTCTGTGTTCTGGTGTGTAGCGTGCTGGGCATGTTTGGGTGCTGGGCATGTCCAGGTGCTGGGTACTGGGCGCTGGGGGTGGTGGTCCCTGGGGGTGCTGTGTGCTGGGCATGTCCGGGGGGTGGGTTGGGCAGTGGGGTTGCTGGGTGCTGGGAATGTGCGGGAGCTGGGGGCTGGGCCCTGAGGTTGATGGGGGCTGGGCACTCGGGTTGCTGGGTGCTGGCTGGTGCGGTTGCGGGGCCCTGGTGTTGCTGGGTACTATGCATAACTGAGTGCAGGGTATCTCTTGGTGCTGGAGGTACTGGGTGCTGGGCATATCCGGTGCTGGGCCTGTGCTCTGGAGTTGCTGGGTTCTGTGCTCTGGGGGTGCTTGTTTCTTGGCACGTGCGTGTGCTGTGTGCTCTTCCCTGGTTGTGCTGGGTATGTGTGGGTGTTGGGCAGTGTGGGTGCTGTGTGGTGGGCGCTGGGCATGTCTGGGTGCTGGATGATGGGTACTGGAGGTTCTGGGCGATGGGGAGCAGGGAAGCTGCCTGCTAGGCATGTCTGAGTGCTGG